>NC_090656.1:158827401-158914901 GCF_040937935.1 Hyperolius riggenbachi | reverse complement strand
GACGTGTACGGTTTTCCGTGTATGGATTATCCTATGCATACGTATAATTTTGACGCTGGTACGATTTTCCGCGTATAATGCGTACGTTTTTCCGCATCCAGATGACCGTATACGCATGCACTGGGCGGAAGCGAGCCTGGGAGGTGTATTTTTGGTGATATCACTTTTTTCAGTTCCCCATCAGGTCAACAGCCCTTCGGAGCGCTCCCATTGGCCAGCAAGATTTTAAACTGATTGGTTAATTACTTATATAGTTCCTATTTAAGGAGGAGTTGTTCCTCTGTTTGTGTATATGGCTTCTGGCTTTGAAAAAGAGCTACTGAGCTTGAAACAGCTGGCTGTCATCCATTTTTATCGATGAATTGTCATTTTTATGACTTTTCCAATAAAGAGCTACTAAATTACTGAAGGTGGTGCCTGCTTCACACGCACACACACACGCACACACACACACACGGATCCAGGAGATCAGGGTGACCGGTGACTCGATTGGTATGTTTTTTTTGTTGTTGTTTTTTTTATTGTACAAATCGGACAGTGCAGATTCTCTTTAAAGACCTTTCTGACAATGGTGAGAGGGAGAGGAAATTTTGATAATTCCTCTCCGTGAATGTGTGCATGAAAAAACTGGCCGAATTCGAGAGTTCTGTTACTAAACCCCTGGCACTTCTCACAGCAGCTTGTATGTCCCCTCTCATACAGAGGACGGGATCCTCAAGTGACAACAGATGATGACTGTCATCACACACCCCAGGAAGTGAGAGAGATGCAAGGATCTCTGGAATTCAGGCATTACAGAGCAAAGCAGGAGATAGGATTTAATAATAATAATCCAAGTATCCAACCATTTGTATAGCGCTTGTCTCCTGTCGGACTCAAAGAGCTCAAGAGCTGCAGCCACTGGGACATGCTCAAGGAGGCCACCCTGCAGTGTTGGGGAATCTTGCCTTGAACTCCTTACTGAATAGGCACTGACTAGCCAGGATTGGAGCCCTTGTCTCCCATGTCAAATGTGGTGCCCTTAACCAGTACAGTATCCAGCCAAAAAAGTAAAAAAGTTGAACCGTAGTTAATGATCTTGTGACCTCTTATCTGTTCAAGTCCTGTGCCCTGCTGCTTTTTTATTTCCCAAGTACATGGCCTTTGTGGACTTCCCAGAGATCCAACCCTGCCTGTCATAGAGATGTTTAGGCGTCCTGGGAACACTATTGTCCCCGAAGTAGGTCTCTTGCAACATAAACATCTGGGGCCGTAGGTTGTAGATTTCAGTCCACAATCTTTCTTTTCTACAAGAGGAGCATAACCTCCTAACATTGTCATTACTCTGAGTTTTTCAGATCCAGCCATGAGTTATATTATAGAATAGATTGTGGACAGAGAGCATCGTAACCCAAATCATAAAAGCTCTATAACAAACAAGTGAAAATGCAAATCAGCAAAGCTGCTTAAAAAAAAAGCCACAGTGAAAGAAAAGATCTTTGCACTCATCATAATCTCCATGGGCAGCACAGTGCTGTGGTGGTTAGTGATCTTGCCTTGCAACGCTGGGTCCCTGGTTTGAATCCCAGCCAGGTCAACTTCTGCAAGGAGTTTGTATGTTCTCCCTATGTCTGTGTGGGTTTCCTCTGGGCACTCCGGTTTCCTCCCATATCCCAAAAACATAAAGATAAGTTAATTGGCTTCCCCCTAAATTGGCCCTAGACTACGATACTACACGATAGACTATGATGCACTACACAATACATACATAGACATATGACTATGGTAGGGACTAGATTGTGAGCCCCTCTGAGGGACAGTTAGTGACAAGACAATATAACTCTGTACAGCGCTGCATAATACAGTATGTCGGCGATATATAAATACTTGAAATAAATTAATCACAGGTAGGATACACAATTTCATGTAGGTGATACCACTTTCTGTCAGGATGCCATGAATGAGAGGGAGGCAGTAAATAAACCACATAGCTTATTGAAAGCAATATCTGAGCTCCCCTTTACTCCACAACGCAATTCGTGACACATCTACACAGTAGTGTTCAATTCTTTAGGAGAGAATCCTGGCATCATATGTAAAGCAGGTTTCAGAATAAGTCTGGGTTCCCGTGTGGTTCAAATTATGACTGACATATCAGAAATAGATTGGATTCTAATCTGATGGAGTCCAAGCAATTAGGTACCCTTGCTGCCATACTGTACAACAAGAAAAAAGGCTGGCAGGCACTTCAGGATAAAAACAGACACCACTTTATTGACACCATGTACAATTGCTTCCAAATCCCTGCTATGAATCCAGCAACTTGTGACAAGATAAACTGCAGCAGAGATAGCAACAGTGCAGGCTATACTTGCGTGACCAGGTGGCAGGTGTAGATCTGGATAGAAGCACAGATGCACTAGAGATAATCCAGGGTGACTGCCCTAACAGCTGTTTCTGCCTTCTCATGGGCCTCATCAGAGGGGCAGTGTCGCACGTACTGGGTCCCGGTGGAACATACTGTGCAGGTCCGGTGTAATGTCTGATTGCGCTGCCCGGAAGCTTCCTTCCACACTGAGTAGCACGCATACACTCGTCAAATTTTCAGGGAAGGGAAAGGATCCCCCGAACGACCTCTATGCCAAATTGCAGCCCCCGAGCCCCGCTGGTTCAGGAGATAGATTAGAGAAACCTATCTCGGGAACCAGTGGGTCTCGGGGGGCTTCAATTTAGCATAGAGGTAATTGGGGGGTTCCCTACCCTGAAAATTTGGGGAGTGTAGGATGTTTAGAAGCAGAGATATTTTAGTATTTTACCATCAGCAGCATAATTCAATAGGAACTGTGGCCGCACAGTCTCCTACTGCGCATGCGGGGCAGCGCAAATCCAAAGGCAGCGTAATCAGACACAACACCGGCTATCGCATTTGCGTAGTGCGCTTTATTGGCTTCTATTGTGCTCTTGATGGCGTCTTCTGCCATTTTAGGCGTTCCGACGTCACTCTCGCACTCCTCCTTCTGCCGTCGTACTTCCGTCCTTCGCTCGCACTATAAGGTTGCTAAGCAGCCGCCCTGTGCGACTTTGGCCTGCATAAAGTTGGGCATTGTGGCCATCTTGTGGCCAAGATGCTAACAGCATCTTAAATGGACCTAATTGACTACACCAGTGTTTCTATCCGCCAGATCGGTCTATAAAAGAGGTGTAAGGAAAGCAAAGGGGGGACACAACCCTAATCGAGTTCCTCCACCCAGCCAGCAACAACGTGAAAAACGTATTTACTAATTCTCATATTACATCCTGAACAATAATAAATATTACATTATATCAGATCTCTTATCAATTAGAAAATAGTAATTATACCAGATCACTTATCAATTAGAGAAAATTAGGTGTGACAAACATATGTACAGTTAAATCTATGAAAAAGCGGGCCGCATTAAATACATTATAATCTTTTCCTTAGGGTAAACACAGGAATCAGAAAAGGCTCATACACACATCAGACTATAGTCTTTGGACAATGAAAGATCACAGACCAATCTTACCACCCTTCATGTAGTATGAGAGCCATACTCTACACAGTCTTTTCTATGGAGCTGAACTCCCCATCAGATAAAAATCTTTGCAAGATGCTGCACACAGATGCTGTACAGACACAAAAGATCAGTATCTGCAAAAGATCTGTTCCTGCCAAAAATCCATTCCTGCAAATTGCAATGATAGTCTACGAGATCTGCAGATCATCATACACACATGATTTAACTGACATTCATCTGCAGATCAAGCAATCATCCTCAGATCTGACAATCCATCCTGATGGATCTGATCTGCAGATGAATGTCAGTTAAATCATGTGTGTATGATGATCTGCAGATCTCATAGACTATCATTGCAATTTGCAGGAATGGATTTTTGGCAGGAACAGATCTTTTGCAGCTACAGATCTTTTGAGTGTGTGCAGCATGTTTTTGTGCAGCATCTTGCAAAGATTTTTTTGTGATGGGGAGTTCAGCTCTATAGAATAGACTGTGTAGGCATGGCTCTCTTACTACATGAAGGGTGGTAAGATTGGTCTGTGATCTTTCATTTTCCAAAGACTATAGTCTGATGTGTGTATGCACCTTTAGTCCATATGTATATAGATTCACCATTTTTTGGTCGTTTTTTTTTTTTTTACCTCAATAAAGGGGAGGAAGGAGAAAAAGGTGGAGTTAAGTACAACATAATGCTCGATCATACTACTCAGACTACAGGAAACACGTCAAATCATTCCCCTCATTGAGTCCAAGAGGTCCCAAGGCTTCAGTAATACTAATTAGCCATGCTTCTTTTTGGAACAAAGTGGTTTCCCTATTCGCACCTCGACTACTTAAAGGGATATGTAATAAACCTATTCCTCTCATTTCCAATGTTCTCCCTCCATGTTTTTCATTCATATGTTCAATTAATCGTGGGCATCCCATTCCTGAACTAACCGACTTGACGTGCTCCCTGATTCGTCTCCTTAGACTTCGTGTTGTCATACCAATATAATATCTATAGCAACTACAAAGGATAGCATAGACCACAAACTCAGTTCTACATGTGATCAGGGTTTTAATTCTCCATTCTATTGGGCCTAAGTGAAATACCTCTCCTCTAGCCATATGAGGGCAGGCCACACAGTGGCCACAAGGTCTAGAACCCCTAAACCTCATGGTGTCCAACCAAGTACCCTGATTGTCATTACGGAATTCACTAAGTGTAATTCGACTTCCTATTGTTTCACACCTTCTGAAGGTAATCAAGGGTCTCTGTTTTTGTCCTGGGAGATATCTTTATCATCTTTCAAAATTGGCCAATGCCTCAATATAATATCTTTAATATTTTTAAACATGGGATTATAATCAAAAACAAATGGAAACATATCTCTACTCTTTTTCCTTGTTTTATAGTTGAACAATCCTGCTCGATCCAACTTTGAGGCTTTTTTTAAGGGCCTGTTGTATGTTTTTCTTTCGATAGCCTCTCACCAAAAGTCTCCCTTTCAAATCCAAGGCCTGTTACAAAAAATTTGGTATAATCAGAGTTATTTCTACGCAACCTTATGAACTGACTATATGGGATCGTATCAATTGTATGTTTTGTATGATAACTCCCTCCATATAGAACTGAATTCGTGGCTGTCGGCTTCCTAAAGCCCTCCGTCACCACTTTTTGATTCTCCACCACCAATCTCAAATCCAGAAAGGTGATGTCCTTACCTCCCCATTCACTCGTGAAAGATAGTTTAAATGCATTATCCTGTAAATATTTACCTCCATAAATTTGTCCCTGGTCGATCCCCAAACGACCAAGATGCCATCTACATACCTCTTCCACACCCCCAGATACTGTTTATATGAATTACGAGAGCCTTAAATATATTCTTCTTCCCATTGGGATAGGTACAGATTAGCGAGGACAGGTGCCACAGGGGTCCCCATTGCAGTCCCCGTCACTTGCTGAAACCATTCTCCCCCAAACTTGAAAGCATTGGAACTCAATACCCATGTAAGACATTCTCCTATAAAGGAAATATATCCCGCATCTTTTTTTATTTCTCCTTGAAATTTCTTCAACTGCAATAACTCCTTTCTCCTGTGGAATGCTTCTATGTAGATTAACCCCATCAATACTTGCCAAACTATATTCTGAACTTATCTCCCATTCATTCACTTACTTAAAGAGACACTGAAGCGAAAAAATAATTTTGATATCATGAATTGGTTGTGTAGTAGGGGTAATTACTTGAACATTGGTAGTAAAAAAAAATTCTCATATTTTTATTTTCAGTTATACAGCTTTTTTTTTTTTTTTTATAACATTGCATCGTTCTCTAATACTTGCAGTTTACACATTACTCAGCATTCTAAAGGTTTTGCAGAACAGGCAGTGAACTTTTGACCTGTCCTGAACTGTTTTCTGCAAAAGAAAAACACAATACAGCTGAGACAACCTAATCAGAAGTCAGAGCTCTCCACGACTTTCAAAGTCGCAGAGCTCAATGGCTATTTGAATAGATAACAACTGGAGTTTCTTAACTCTTCCTGTACTGGAAACAAATATTAGACTTATTTATCTGCTCCTAATGGTTTATTTCTTAGCTGTACTACACAAACAATTCATTATATCATAATTTTTTTTTCCGCTTCAGTGTCTCTTTAAATACTGCAGTAGAATCCTTCAACTAGGAGGGAATATCCTCCAAGAGGGATCTGAGGGTGTGGTCAAGGTACCCTGACACTATCGGTCGCCCTGGGGCATCGACCAGGGACTTATGTATTTTAGGCAAAAAATACAACATGGGATGCCGTGGGTATTCAACGTACAACTGTTCACCCAATTTTTGACTCAAATAATTCTTTGTCGCTCCCTTTCTAAGTAGAGAGCGCAGACCATCCTGGAATTTTTTTGTTGGATTTGTTTTTAACTTCAAATATGAGCTTTCACCTAACAATTGTCGTTGGGCCTCTTTAACATAATATTCCCTACTGATGGCTACAATGTTTCCCCCCGTATCGGCTTTTTTATTATAAGATCTTTTCTCGATTTCAACCATTTTAAAGCCCTCAATTCTTTCTCATTTAAATAAGATGAAACTCCAGGATAGATCCTTGCTGCCATATCCACAAGTTTGGCAGAGTAGCTTAGTTGAATCTGTGAACGTGCGTGTCTCATGTGTCACACTCTCACATATGTTCACTGTTCTCCAACTATGTGAATAGTCTGATTGTGTTTATTTTTTGCTTGAAAATGTGCATTCTGATTTGATTGGATTTCTATGATGTTTTCTACCAACCTTGCCTTTAGGGGAGTGTTCCCCAAATCTGTCCTCAAGGCCCACCAACCAGGGTTGCCAACCGTCCATCTTTGGACGGGCAGTCCGTCCAAATGACCTCAAATTAACCATGTCCATATTGCCCGTATTTTTAAGCATGCTGTCCGTCTAAAATAAGTAAATTTCTCCATCTACAGCGCATTGTTTTGTGCGCATGCTCAGCTCTCACTGTGACCGCGGTGTAGGAAGCCGGGAACAGCAGAGAATCAGGCTGCACCTCCTCCTCATCCCTCCCTCCAATCAGTAGATGCCTTTTCTGGCTGTCAGCTCCTCCAGCCAATAGAAGCAAAAGTTAGCAGAAGGCATCCGTCCCCCACAACACGGAGCCCTGGTCTCCGCCAGTATGGAGAGGAGGTAGCTAAACTCAGTTCAGCCATGTGCTGCTTCTAGCCCTGCCGAACGATGTGCTTCTTTACCTCTGCTGCTCACAGCATGTCAGCAAAGTAACTCTTCCAGCCTCTGCCGTGAGCACTCCTGCCAGCCACGACGCTGATAAGTGTGACATGTAGCGGCACTTCAGCTGTATAAATCCTCCATGTGCCGTGATGTAATTAGCTGGGCAGAATTCCTGTGGAACTTGAATGGGGTCACAGGAGGGATGGGATCAGGGAAGCCTTTCTCCATGCAGGGCATGGGGGTTATTTACATTGACAATGAGACTCCTGGTGATCAAACAGCTGAAACCTGAGCTTTGTAAAGATAAAAATCACTGTCCCATAGAAATCTTCTCTGAAAGGGCAAGTGCATTGCTTCACTTTTACAATAGGTTGTTGTGAGCTGCTCTCATCAGGCAGGTAGCTCAGTTACATAGTTACATAGTTATTTGGGTTGAAAAAAGACATACGTCCATCGAGTTCAACCAGAGAACAAAGTACTACACCAGCCTGCTCCCTCTCATATCCCTGTTGATCCAGAGAAAGGCGAAAAAACCCTTACAAGGCATGGTCCAATTAGCCCCTAAAGGGAAAAATTCCTTCCCGACTCCAGATGGCAATCAGATAATATCCCTGAATCAACATCACTGGGCATTACCTAGTAATTGTAGCCATGGATGTCTTTCAACGCAAGGAAAGCATCTAAGCCCCCGTTAAATGCAGGTATAGAATTTGCCACAACTATTTCCTGTGGCAATGCATTCCACATCTTAATCACTCTTACTGTAAAGAACCCTTTCCTAAATAAATGGCTAAAATGTTTTTCCTCCATGCGCAGATCATGTCCTCTAGTCCTTTGAGAAGGCCTAGGGACAAAAAGCTCCTCCGCCACGCTTTTATATTGCCCTTTGATGTATTTATACATGTTAATTAGATCCCCTCTAAGGCCCGGTTCACATTAGCGGTTGTTTGCCAAACGGACCGGATGACCTGACCGGATCCGGATCGGAACCGTACGGTTCTGATCCGGATCCGATCCGGATCCGGTCAGGTTGCATCAGGTGGTAATCAGGATGCGATCCGGATCCGTTTGGCAAAATATACGTAAAAAAAAATGTTGGGGTCTGGGAGGTCAGCAGAAGGGGGACCTGTGGAATCAGGCCCT
Source organism: Hyperolius riggenbachi (assembly GCF_040937935.1). Lineage (NCBI taxonomy): Eukaryota > Metazoa > Chordata > Amphibia > Anura > Hyperoliidae > Hyperolius > Hyperolius riggenbachi. Next base: position 158,906,524 of record NC_090656.1, on the reverse strand, counting down.
CTGCTGTTTAGCACTCACCTCCACCTCCGACATGCTGCCAACATCCTGCCAACACCTCCAGCTCGTGCTGCTCCACTCCAAAATGCTTGCCCATGTGTCCCCAGCCAATATCGCCGCAAAAATCCGCATAGGAAGTGGGGTAGAAGATCCGGATTTCTCAGCCAGTGTGTTGTGCGGCCTCCGGTTCCCATTTGTTTGTATTGGTCGGATGGTGCAGTCCAGCTCCGCCCCGGATACGGCTGCCGGAGGGGCCGGATGAAAAAATAGCGCATGTTGGAACGGAGTCCGGATCCGGTCCGGCTCCGGTTCTGCAGAACGGACCCATGTGAACGGACGCATAGGCTTTAATTGCTATGCCGTGCGTCCGTTCCGTCCGTTCTGCAGGCGGTGCGGCTCCGGCACGGCGATTCCGGAGGGCCACCGCAAGTGTGAACCGGGCCTAAGGCGACTTTTCTCTAGACTAAATAAACCCAGTTTATCTAACCTTTCTTGGTAAGTGAGACTTTTCATCCCACGTATCAATTTTGTTGCTCGTCTCTGCACCTGCACTAAAACTGCAGTATCTTTCCTGTAATGTGGTGAGCAGAACTGAATTCCATATTCCAGATGTGGCCTTACTAGAGAGCTAAACAGGGGCAATATTATGCTAGCATCTCAAGTTTTTATTTCCCTTTTAATGCGTCCCAAAATTTTGTTAGCTTTAGCGGCAGCGGCTTGGCATTGAGTACGATTATTTAACTTACATACGTGCACATCTGCAGCATCCCACCAGTCACCCCCCCCCCCCCCCCCACACACACACACACACACACACAAACTCAGGAGGGCCAGGTCTGCACGTAGCCTTCAAAAGTCAGCGCAAATTTGCCAGTGAGGGTGCAAATCCCGCCCCCATTGCGCATCCCCATCATGCATCCCCGAATTTTTTCTGCAACCACTGGTCAAAAAGCTACCCCATGTGGTAAAGGACACCAAGCACATTTTGCAAATATTGGAGGAGAATCAGGTTAATGATGACAGTATAATGGTAACAGCAGATGTAACATGTCTATATACCAACATACCCCATGAACCAGCACTAGCGGCAGTAAGATACTTCTTTGAGGAAGATGGGACATTGGAATTGAAACAGGTAGAATTTGTTATTGAATTACTCACTTATGCACTTAGGAGGAATTATTTTTGGTACCAGGGTCATTTTTATATACAAATACGGGGATGCGCGATGGGGGCGGGATTTGCATCCTCACTGGCAAATCTATTTATGGGGAAATGGGAATCACGGGTGTTAGAAAGTTCACCACAGGAAGTTAATGTGGAAAAGATTTATTGATGATCTATTTATAGTGTGGTGGAAGCAAGGAAGACCGATAAATTTATGGACTTTTTGAACCATAATAATTTAAATATAAAACTGGATATGGAATGTGACACTAAGGTCATACATTTTTTGAACATTGAAATAGAAAAAAACGATGGGCACTTTATCACACGCACATTCTTCAAAGGTACAGATAAGAATGGATATTTATCCATGAGTTGTTGTCACCATTCACAATGGTTGAGGGCGGTCCCAAGAGGACAATTCACTCGTATAAGGAGGAATTGCATGAAGATAGAGGATTACATGAAACAGTCACACACGTTGGTGGAAAGATTTATGGAAAAGGGGTATAGGGAAGAGGACCTTTACAAATATGTTTAATATTATTATTATAGTTTAATAAAGGGGGGGAGGGTACAAGGTATGTAGTCCCATTTGTATCAGAATATTCTAGCCAGCATAGACAGATGGAAAATATAGTCAGAAGGCACTGGCACATATTGAAGGAGGATAGAGTGTTGCAGAGGGTTCTGCCAGAGAGGCCCCAATTTATATAAAGAAAAGCCCCAAATTTAAAACAAATACTAGCACCAAGTTTGGTAGGGGGGCCAAAGAAGGATGGACCTTTTTGGCAACAGAAGGTTTTTTTTTCCATGTTGGGGGTGCAAGGCGTGTGAGGAGGCTAAGGGTAGCAGAACGGGTGAAGTCACATCTTATGTTAATGGGGCTAAGTTCAAAATCTTGCAGAACATCACCTGCAACACGGTAGGGGTGGTACACTTACTGTGGTGTGGATGTGGGAAACAATATGTGGGGAGAACCACCAGGGCACTGAAATTTAGGGTGCAGGAGAACATCAGAAATATCAAGAAGGGTTTTGGTGGTCACAGTGTGTCTGAGCACTTTAGAACCCACCACCAATGTAACCCTGGGGGTTTGTACTTCTGTGGACTTGAAAAGATGGATTATGGATGGAGGGGATGTCATAAGGTGAGGCATATATCTAGAAAGGAAACTAGTTGGATATATGGAATGGGAAGTTTGCAACCGGGCAGGGGGGCTACACCTGCTATTGACGAAATTCTGTTTTGTCCCCACTTTTATTGCCTGATGAAGCGGGCTGGGCCTGCGAAACGCGTTGCACTGTTTTTGGGGTACTGTATAATAAATGTATTGATTTATATGAAGACAGGATCTCGTGTCTGCTTTTGGGAGGCAAGCCCACCACTTCCTCCAAGCAATTTTTAAAATTTGTATTGACTTTTATCCTGCTGGCGCCTCTGTTCTACATACAAATACTCTGTGTCCACTCCTGGTGAAGGGGAGTGCTACCCCCTTTCTTGTTTCTTTACTACAGAGAGTGACTTCTTAATCCTGAGTGAGGACAGGTCTAATCTCCTCACCTGCCTATTGAGTGGTTGCCTGAACGGTAACCCATGTTTGTGAGTATAAATTCTCTCACTAAACTACTTACCAATTGTCTTTAACATACTACACCATATTGGGCTCTTGGTTTTTTCTATTTTATACATCTGAGATCAGTGTGGACTGAGGGTAATGTCCTCTCATATGTCCTGTCCCTTTCATGTCGTCAATGGGGACTGACCCAGGTCAGTGGAAGCAGCATGCTGCATGCTTAGATTCTCTTAGCTCCATTAGTGCACCTCTGCATCCAACCAACATGAGACTTGGGAGTGTCTTCCCCTCATCCTCCCATGCCTATACTCTTGGAGTAGCAGGTGATATGAGGAATACCTACATCTCGCTCCTCCCATGGATCACGCCCCCTTGCCATGGGGAGAATGATCGCCCGGCTCAAAGAGGGAGATACTGTAACGATCGGTGTAACACAGAGAGGATCTGATTACCGGTGATCTGCAGTATCACCGAGGATGCAGATATATACCCGATTATTGATGATCTGCAGTATCACCGATAATCAGATATATCTCTAACCTCAGGACACCTGAGTAATATGAGTGTTTGCTGCAACTGTATACTTTGAGGAGAGCACCCGCATAGAGGGTGCTAGTCAGTACGAGATACTGCTTAGAGAACAGGTTCCTTCCACTGGTCTGATGCTCCCCAGGGGGCGGAGCCAGGCTGAGAGTGGGAAGGATCAGAGAGTGAGTGACACCAAAGGTGAAGTGTCACTGACAGGGCTGGGAACTATCTCCCAACAGGGAAGATAGTTCTCGAGGTCGGACAGGCCAGGTCGTTAACACACAGACAGATAAAGTACAGAGACAGGAGACAGATGTGAAATCCTAAGACTAGCAGAGTTTGTCAACAGAGTATCAGATATAGCGAAGTACCTAATCAGAGATCAGAAGAGTGGTCAGGAAAGCAGAAGGTCATAACAAATAATCAACAATGCCTAGACTTGGGTGTGGGCTCCAAGATCATCAACACCCCGGAACTGGTCTAGATAATAATACAGATGGTAACAGGATTCCTAGACTAAGGTGTGAGCTCCTTGGTCATCAACACCTTGGAAACTGGTCTAGATAATAACACAGATACTGACAGAAGGTCTGAGTGCTACCACGTAGTGATCGCAATGCCAGACACCAGAGAAATGACCAGCACCCAGTATATATACCCCAGCGCTCTCCAGCGCCACCCCTAAGTGCTGGACCAATGAAAACTGCTGGAATTGTCAGCTGACCGGCTTGGTCAGCTGACGCCCTTCTGACTGTCATAAAGGCTCTGCCTCTCCGCGCGCGCGTCCTCCTGAACCTGTGTGGACTATCAGTCCCAGCCACACCAGACATGTGTTGTAATGTTTTTGCTGTGTTGGATGCGGAACCAGCCGCACCGCTGTCCAAGCATGCGGCGGTTCCTCCGCGTTCAGCAGTACTGTCAGAATTATGCCTATGCGTGCCAACATCCGTGTGTGACGCGGAATCCGCCGCCTTGTTCATAAGGCATGCGGCGGTTTCATCGCGCTCCGTCATGCCAGTGGATGCAGACCCACGCGCGCAACCTGCCGCGTTGGACGAGGAATCAGCCGCCTTGCTCTGAGTACTCGCGGCGGCTTTTCCGCGTTTTCTCACAGATACAAGTGCAAGCCCACAGTGGACTTAAACAAAAAAATAAATAATAGTGATGGGGTAGATTAGGAGCCCCCATGCTGTGATCTAGTTAATTATCGATTGGTACCTTGAATTATACCACTTAAACTCCTCTATTTACATCTTTAGACGTGGGCAAAGTGACAACCGTACATTTATTGGTGGTGGACGTCACTAGTGAGGAGAAGTATATGGAACCTAACTCAGTTCAACCCCCATAGCTATACACAAGGCTGAAAGAACGGGTGGGCTTTTCTGGCTTTTCCCACTCAAACCTTTGAGGATCGGTTCTCAGGCATATGTTGCTTCCCATTGCTGGGGAGGTTGACAATATGGAGTGGATGCCCCATTACTACATGCAATGAGGAGTGGAGCTTGATTGGATAACCTCGCAATAGTTAGCCTGGAAGAGGTTGACATTTCTGGTTGTGGATACGCCCAGAGGAGGGGCTTTCCAAACTCCACTCTTTAAAATAGAGCTGTCCTATCAGTGGCACTTCAACTCTCACCTGAGCCAGTACACATATGAGACAGTTCTGATATTGTAGCGTGTCGGAGAAGGTTCTGTTTTTTGTAGTGCATATACTTAACTTATTTCACTTTTACACCTATGGTCATCCTTTGATGAAGCCCTGTGTTAAAGGGAACCTAAAATCTAGTAAAAAAAAAAAGCAGTTTTACATACCTGGGGCTTCTAACGGCCCCCATGCACTTGCCCTGTGCCCATGCTGGTACTCACGATACTCTGGAGTAGAGATTTTCTCGTACTGTGCCTGCGCAGGATGCTCCCGGAGACGGGAACAAAGACGTGTGCAGCCAGGGCTGTGCAGGCGCAGTGGCCAGCGATAGGCTCAGTCGGCAAAACAAAACTGACCTGCAGGCGGGTACCGGAGGATCGTGAGTACCGTCGTGAGCACAGGGTTACTGCAGGAGGCCGGTAGAAGCCCCAGGTAAGTAAAACTGCCTTTTTTTTTTTACTAGACTTTTTAGGGCAAAACCTGTTAGGTTGTTTGTGGTGTATGGAAGCACTCTCACTGTCGCTGCCCACCTTGACGTGTCATTACTCCTAGCCAGCTATGCAAATGAAGATACTGAAGGAGATTATATATTTCCTAAAGTACAGGGTGGGCCATTTATAGGTACACCTTAATAAAATGGGAATGGTAGATGATATTAAATTCCTGTTTGTGGCACATTAGTATAAGTGAGGGTGGAAACTTTTCAAGATGGGTGGTGACCATGGCGGCCATTTTGAAGTCGGCCACTTTGAATCCAACTTTTGTTTTTTTCAATAGGAAGAGGGTCATGTGACACATCAAACTTATTGGGAATTTCACAAGAAAAACAATGGTGTGCTTGGTTTTAACATAACTTTATTCTTTCATGAGTTATTTACAAGTTTCTCTTTGTTTACAGTCATTGACATGTTGCCAAGATTAACACATGAGGAGCGGATAGAAATTGTGTTGCTGTCTGGTGAACGCAGTAACCGGGTCATTGCAGCAGATTTCAATGCAAGACACCCTACAAGACCACTCATCTCCCATGCTACAGTTAGCAAACTGCTTGCTAAGTTTCGTGCAACTAGTTCAGTGTTGGATTTGCCAAAATATAAACACATGAAATCTCACTAATGAAGAAACATCAGTGGCTGTCCTAGCTTCATTCAGCAAGAGCCCACAGCGTAGCACTCGCTGCTTGTCACTGGAGAGTGGCATTAGTCAAACATCCCTTCGGCGGATATTAGCTACTCACAAATGGCACCCTTACAAACTCCAGCTACTGCAGCATCTCAACGAGGATGACCCAGATTGGCGCACTGAATTTGCAGAAAGGGCAAAACAAAATTTGGAAAAGGACCCTCAGTTTATGCAGAAGATTTTGTTCAGTGATGAGGCAAACTTTTATGTGGATGGGGAAGTTAACAAACAAAACCACCGCTATTGGTCTGACACCTAACCCACATTGGATAGATCCCTCCAAGACTGTTGTAACAAAAAAATTGATGGTATGGTGTGGTATATAGGGTACAAAGCTAGTGGGGCCATTCTTCATCAATGGAAACCTCAAGGCCACTGGACATGCAAAATTGCTACATGATGATGTGTTTCCCTCTTTATGCACTGAAGCTGGCACGTTCCCTGAGTTTTTTCAGCAAGATTGTGCACCACCACATTATGGGTGTCAGGTCTGAGCATTCTTAGATGAATAGTTTCCTGGAAAGTGGATTGGTCGTCGTGGGACAGTTGAATGGCCCCCAAGGTCTCCCGATCTGACCCCCTTAGACTTTTATCTTTGGGGTCATCTGAAGGCAATTGTCTATGCTGTGAAGATATGAGATGTGCAGCACTTGAAACTACGGATACTGGAAGCCTGTGCTAGCATTTCTCCTGCGGTGTTGCTATCGGTGTGTGAAGAGTGGGAGAAGAGGGTTGCATTGACAATCCAACACAATGGGAAGCACATTGAACACATTTTATAAGTGGTCAAAAACTTGTAAATAACTCATGAAAGAATAAAGTTACGTTAAAACCAATTGTTTTTCTTGTGAAGTTCCCAATAAGTTTGATGTGTCACATGACCCTCTTCCTATTGAAAAAACAAAAGTTGGATTCAAAATGGCCAACTTCAAAATGGTCACCACCCATCTTGAAAAGTTTCCACCCTCACATATACTAATGCGGAGCAGTGCTTTTCAGCGCTGCTAGATTTGGGCGCAGCCAGCGCCGCCATAGACTGTAATGGGAATTAGTCTATAGCGGCGCTCAGTGAGTAACGTCGGCTCCGTCAGAAGACAGAGCCGAAGTTGCTTAAAAAACCTAATAATTCGTCCTCCAGCAATCGCTGGAAGCTGAATTATTTCATTCCCCCACTATCCATGGCGGCCTGGAGGGGGAATAGTAATTAAATCGGCCCGGACTTGTGCAGAAGCAGGGTCAGCCATATAGCGCTGTATCCTGCGCCCAAGTCTACCGGCGCCGATTTCAAATGTACTCATACTAATGTGCCACAAACAGGAAGTTAATATCACCAACCATTCCTATTTTATTAAGGTGTATCCATATAAATGGCCCACCCTGTACAATATTTGATGAGGTGGTCTGCATCAGCCTTACTACGCCTAGCGACTATATATACACATGTAGACAGGTTGAAGAAGCTCACACCTAGTAGCTGTGATACAGATCCTTACATGGAACATTAAACATTATTGCATGTTTTTGCTTTTTAGTGTATATCCAATATAGGTTATATTTTAACTTTTATTTCCTTGTACAAAGAGGCCAATTCCTTTGGAACATGTTGCATGTTTTGGATAAATAAAGACAATCGAATCCTGAGATAAAATTACATTGGTCTAAAAAGTAAATAAAGGCAAGCTATACCTTGCATGCCAATGTGTCTCTTGTTTTAGGCATATATAATCTCACATTCTCTCTCATTCATTCATTCATTCATTGCTTGCAGTTGAATCTGGCAATATCATATGTTAACTTTTGCAAAATATATAATTGAATCAGGCCCCAAGTTTATTGAATGTTTTAATTTGTTGCGTTCTGCATGAATTAATATCTCCTGGGTATCTGTAACGATGGGTGTCAACACGCAGAGAGAATCTGATTACTGGTGATTTGCAGAATCACCCGCAATGCAGATATACACCTGATTATGGATGATCTGCAGTATCCCCAATAATCCGGGTATGTCTAACCTCTGGACACCAGTATAATGTGAGTGTTTGGTGTAACAGTACAACTCTGAGCATAGACCACCAGGGACCCCGGTGGCCTGAGTGACTTGAGGAATACTCCCCTGACTGTGGGGAATATTCCTGTAGCCTGTGGACTCCCTAGGAGAGGGACCCAGGCTGGGTTGCAGGAAGCCCTGCTGCTAATATGAACAGACTTGCCCTAACTAGGTGTGAGGGTCTATCCTCTATGCCCTGGAATCGGGCTAAGGCAAATACACATACAGTACAATCCTAGCTCTGGGTGTGAGGTCCGTGATCACAACCCCCTGGAACTAGCCTACCGAATACCCTAGTCTTGGGTGTGAGGTCCGTGATCACAACACCCCGGAACTAGTCTAAAGCATAACATAGAATTGACACAGTATCCTAGTCTTGGGTGTGAGGTCCGTAGTCACAACACCCTGGAACTGTTCTAAAGCATAACATAGAACTGACACAGTATCCTAGTCTTGGGTGTGAGGTCCGTAGTCACAACACCCTGGAACTGGGTCTAAAGCATAACATAGAACTGACACAGTATCCTAGTCTTGGTGTAACGATCGGTGTAACACAGAGAGGATCTGATTATTGGTGATCTGCAGTATCACTGACAATACAGATATATACCCGATTATAGATGATCTGCAGTATCACCGATAATCAGATATATCTCTAACCAGTGCAACAGTAATACTTTGAGGAGAGCACCCATATAGAGGGTGCAAGGCAGTAGGAGATGCTGTCCAAAAAGCAGGTTCCTTCCACCGGTCTGAGGCTCCCCAAGGGGTGGAGCCAGGCTGAGAGTAGGAAGGACCAGAGTGTGAGTGACACCAAAGGAGAAGTGTCACTGACAGGTCTGTGAACTATCCCAAAACGGGAGATAGTTCTCGAGGTCGGACAGGCCAGGTCGGCAACAGACAGACAGATCAGATACAGAGACAGGAAACAGATACGTGATCCTAAGATCAAGAGATTATCTGAGAAGATTAGTATATCATCCAGATATACCAGGACAAATTTACCCAACACCTCCCTGAACACCTCATTGATGAGTTCCTGAAAGACGGCCGGAGGGTTACACAACCCTAAGGGCATCACCAGGTACTCGTAATGCCCATCGGGTGTGTTAAAGGCCGTCTTCCACTCATCGCCCTTTCTGATTCGCACCAGGTTGTATGCACCCCGCAAATCCAATTTTGAGAAAATCTTAGCATTGGTGACCTGAGTAAATAAATCGTCTATCAAAGGCAAAGGATAGCGGTTCTTTACTGTGATTTTATTCAGACCCCGATAATCAATGCATGGCCAAAGGCCTCTGTCTTTTTTCTTTACAAAAAAGAAACCTGCTCCAGCAGGTGACCGGGAAGGGCGAATGAACCTTTAGCTAAGTTTTCACGGATGTATTCCTGCATGGCCAACTTTTCTGGCCCAGACAAATTGTAAAGATGACCTCTAGGGGGCATACAACCAGACCGGAGATCGATGGGACAATCGAAAGGGCGATGTGGGGGAAGTTGATCGGCTGATTTCGGACAGAACACATCTGAAAATTCAGAATACTGATCCGGCACTCCCTCCACGTGAATCTTGGTTTGGCCCAAGGTTACCTTCGCTAAACAATGATAAAAGCAATGGGACGACCAGCTCGATAATTGACCAGTGGCCCAATTAATCTGAGGAGAGTGAAGTTGTAACCAAGGCATGCCAAGAATGATCGTGGAGGTTGTCATGTGTAACACAAAAAAATGCAAATTCTCCCTATGCAGTACCCCTATAGTGACTCCCACCTCGGGAGTCTGCGACAGAGGATTGTTACCCTGCAGAGGAGAATCATCCACTGCCGTAACTTGAATAGGGGGTTTTACCGGGGAGAGCGGAATACCCAATTTTTTTGCGAATTCGTAATCCATAAAATTAGCCGCTGAACCTGAGTCAACGAAGGCCTCAGTGACTTCAGATTTATTCTCCCATGAAGTCATACAAGGAAGAAGCAACCGTTTATCATCTAGGGGTACAAATTGCGCACCTAGGGTATTACCCCCAACTACACCTAGGCAGTAGCGTTTCCCGACTTCTTAGGGCAATTCTGTACTCTGTGACCCCCCTCTGCACAATAAAGACAAAGCTGCTCTGATAACCTGCGTTTCCGCTCTACCTGAGACAATTTTTGATCGACCGATCTGCATTGGCTCAGGTAGAGGCGAAATGGGAGGAGGCGGAGTCGCAGGAGACGCAGCGTGGAATACCATTCTCACATGGTTCCTACCCGGGTCTGTCTCTGATAACGCAGCCGACGATCTATCCTAATGGCCGATGAAATGGCCTCATCAATGGACTTAGGTTCAGGCTGACTTAACATAAGATTGTAGACCTCATCTGACAACCCTGATAAGAAACAATCTAATAGGGCAAAAGTGTCCCACCTGGCTGATACTGACCACCTCCTAAATTCAGCAGCATACTCTTCAACCGGACTCTTGCCTTGACGTAAAAGTTTGAGCTTCCGCTCAGAAGTCGAGGCAATGTCTGGATCATCGTAAATTATAGCCATGGCTTTAAAAAATTCTTCTACAGAGGTTAATGCCAAGTCTCCGGAGGGCAGACTGTACGCCCAGGTCTGAGAATCACCTGATAGCAAAGTCTTAATAAATGTGACCCTTTGGGTCATGGTTCCTGAAGATTTAGGTCTCAACTCAAAGTATGATAACACTCTACTCCTAAAATTTCGGAAGTCAGATCTGTGACCAGAAAAATTTTCAGGTACAGGCATACATATGTCAGGGCTAGGAGGAGATCGCATCTCATCTACAGCCGTCTGGAGGGTTTGTATAGAACCGGACAAAGCGTCAATTAACGCCCGGTGACTACCCAGCACTTGGTTGATGTTATCCACCGAAGTGGTAAGTGTTCCCAGACGGCCGGTGAGTGCGTCCATTTGCATCTTTTGGTCTGCCGTTCTGTAACGATCGGTGTAACACAGAGAGGATCTGATTATCGGTGATCTGCAGTATCACTGACAATACAGATATATACCCGATTATAGATGATCTGCAGTATCACCGATAATCAGATATATCTCTAACCTCTGGACACCTGAGTAATATGAATGTTTGGTGCAACAGTAATACTTTGAGGAGAGCACCCGTATAGAGGGTGCAAGGCAGTAGGAGATACTGTCCAAAAAGCAGGTTCCTTCCACCGGTCTGAGGCTCCCCAAGGGGTGGAGCCAGGCTGAGAGTAGGAAGGACCAGAGTGTGAGTGACACCAAAGGAGAAGTGTCACTGACAGGTCTGTGAACTATCCCAAAACAGGGGAGATAGTTCTCGAGGTCGGACAGGCCAGGTCGGCAACAGACAGATCAGATACAGAGACAGGAGACAGATATGTGATCCTAAGACAAGCAGGGTTCAGCAACAGAGTATCGGATATAGCGAAGTACCAAATCAGAGTTCAAGAGAGAGGTCAGGAAAGCAGGAAGTCATAACAGATAACAATGCCTAGTCTGAGGTGTGAGCTCCGTGATCATCAACATCCTGGAACTAGTCTGAAATATAACAAGATGATAATACAGTTCCCTAGTCTTGGGTGTGAGTTCCTTGATCGTCAACACCCTGGAACTAGTCTGAAGTATAACAGAATAACAATCACACAGATATTGACAAAAAGGTCTGAGTGCTACCACGTAGTGATCGCAACGGCAGACACCAGAGAAGTGACCAGCACCCAGTATATATACTATAGCACTCTCCAGCGCCTCCCCTAAGTGCTGGACCAATCAGAAATGGTTGAATTGTCAGCTGACCGGCTTGGTCAGCTGACACCCTTCTGGCTGTCATAAAAGTTCTGCCTCTCCACGCGCGCGTCCTTCTGAATCTGTGTGGACTATCAGTCCCAGCCACACCAGACATGTGTTGCAATGTATCCGCTGTGCAAGGCGCGGAACCAGCCGCACCGCTATCCGAGCATGCGGTGGTTTCTCTGCGTTCAGCCATGCTGACAGATGTAGGCCTATGCGTGCAAACCGCCGCGTCAGATGCGGACTCCGCCGCACTGGACGCGGAATCAGCCGCCTTGCTCTGAGCACCCGTGGCGGCTTTTCCGCATTTTTTCACACTTGTGTGTGAGGTCCGTAGTCACAACACCCTGGAACTGGTCTAAAGCATAACATAGAACTGACACAGTATCCTAGTCTTGGGTGTGAGGTCCGTAGTCACAACACCCTGGAACTGGTCTAAAGCATAACAGTAACGCCACAAGAGTAATCTAGCTCAGTGTGAATCCCCAGGTCCACCTGGCTCTTAACACACTGTAGGATCTGACTGTGGTCTGTGTGCCAACACATAAGCATTCGCAACGGCAGACAACGTGAGACTGAAGGACAAGCAGCTATATAGTGCAGCGTAGATCAGCGCCGACTAGTACCCTTCAGCCAACCGCCGTCCGTTCTGGGATCAGCTGACCAGTAGAGTCAGCTGACCCCTCTCTGCTTCCCATAAAGCTTCTGCCTCTCGGGGCGCGCGCACGCGTATTCCTCAGCCTATGTGCACAGGAAGGCTGAACCACATCAGACACGTCGCCGCGCAGAAACTGGCGGGCTGAACGCGGAACTAGCCGCCGCGCCGTCAGAGCACGCGGCGGCTTTTCCGCAATCCTTCACAGTAACATACCCCCCCCCCCGAGGAGTGGACTCCGGACACTTCCCACCAGGCTTCCCAAAATGTAAGTCATGGAACTCTTTCCTTAACTCCTGTGCGTGCATGCAACATTCTGGCACCCAAGTCCTATCCTCCACACCATAACCTTTCCAGTGCACCAGATACTGCACGGAGTTCTGCACTAGCCGAGAGTCCAGAATATTTTCAACCTCATACTCAGGTTGATCATCAATCAACACGGGGGGGTAGCGGAATCCACCTGTACTGCCGGCTTGAGCAATGACACGTGGAAAGATCTTACACCTCGCATACTGGTAGGAAGATCCACAGCATAAGTGACAGCATTAATCTTTTTGGTCACTGGAAATGGCCCAACAAACCTAGGCCCCAATTTGGGTGACAGTTGTTTCAGTGCCAGGTTTTGCGTAGACACCCAGACCAAATCTCCTGGTGAGAAGTCCCATTCAGTAGACCGTCTTTTGTCCGCCTGTTTTTTCTGAGACTTGAATGCCTTCCCCAAATTTGTTTTCACCATAGCCCAAATCTGTTTTAACGCCCCCTGCCAATCCTCCAATGCTGGGAAAGGAGTAGATGCCACTGGCAAAGGAGCAAACTTAGGTGACCTTCCCGACCCCACCTGAAATGGGAAAAACCCAGAGGAAGAACTTTTCAGATTGTTGTGCGAACTCTGCAAAAGGCAAAAACTTAACCCAGTCGGTTTGCGCATCAGCCACATAACATCTGAGAAACTGTTCCATGGATTGGTTGACTCTTTCAGTCTGGCCATTTGTCTGCGGGTGGTAGCCTGATGAAAATGACAGATCCATGCCCATTAGATGACAAAATGCCCTCCTGAACTTAGAAACGAATTGGACTCCCCTATCTGACACCACATTCTCCGGAATGCCATGCAGCCGGAAAATGTGCTGGATGAAGAGATTAGCCAGCTCCTGGGCTGAGGGGAGTCCGTTCAGAGGGACAAAATGGGCCATCTTGCTGAATCTGTCTACCACCACCCAAATGACAGTCATGCCTTCTGACCTGGGGAGTTCACCCACAAAATCCATGGACAGATGAGTCCACGGTTCATTTGGCACCGGTACAGGCTGCAAAGTTCCCACTGGTGCCTGACGGGAAGGTTTACTCCTAGCACACACAGCACACTCTCTCACAAACTCCTTACAGTCCGTGGCTAAAGATGGCCACCATGCACACCTGGCAAGGAGATCCTGTGTCCTGGTGGCCCCTGGATGACCAGCATTCTTATGAGAATGAAATAACTGTAAGAGCTATTGGCGAAAAAGCCAGGGGCACAAACAACACTCCCTCAGGCTTTCCTTCAGGAACATCCTGCTGATATGGGGCCAGTGTGGCAGCCCAATCCTTCCAGGTGTCTGTGGCTGCCAAAACCACCTTCCGAGGCAGAATAGTCTCGGGTGCTGAGGGCTGTGCCGTCTTGGGCTCGAAACATCTGGACAAGGCATCAGCCTTAACGTTTTACTACCAGGAGTGTACGTAATTACAAAGCTGAATCTGGAAAAGAACAGGGACCACCGGGCCTGTCGGGGGCTGAGTCTTTTAGCGTTTTCTATGTACTCTAAATTTTTATGGTCCGTGTAAACTGTGATAATGTGTTCTGCTCCCTCTAGCCAATGTCGCCATTCCTCAAAGGCTAACTTGATGGCCAGGAGTTCTCGGTTACCTATATCGTAGTTCCTCTCTGCTGGGGAAAACCTATGAGAGAAGTAGGCACGTGGGTGAAGCTTACCCTGCAAACCAGAACGCTGAGACAGCACAGCCCCCACCCCCACCTCTGAGGCGTCAACCTCCACTATGAAAGGGAAGGTGACATCAACGTGTCTCAAAATAGGTGCAGAACAGAACAGTTTCTTCAGAGTGTCAAACGCCATAAAAGCCTCCTCGGACCAGTGGTAAGTATCAGCCCCTTTCTTGGTAAGACTGGTGAGGGGCGCGACCACTGTAGAGTACCCCTTTATACATTTCCTGTAGTAATTTGCAAAACCCAGGAATCTCTGGATGGCCTTCAACCCTAGAGGCTGCGGCCAGTCCAGAACCGCAGAGATCTTCCCAGGATCCATAGATAGGCCCGAGGTAGATATTACATACCCCAAGAAAGCAACAGAGGTCACCTCAAAAATACACTTTTCCAGTTTGGCATACAATTGATTTTGTCTTAGTCTTTCCAGCACGAACTTGACATGTCTCCGATGCTCTGAAAGAGTAGCTGAAAAGACCAGTATATCATCGAGATATACCAAGGCAAGTTTACCCAAGATTGGTCTAAAAACCTCATTAATCAGCTCTTGGAAGACGGCCGGAGCATTGCACAACCCGAAGGGCATCACCAGATACTCGTAATGCCCATCGGGTGTATTAAAGGCCGTCTTCCACTCGTCACCGTCCCTGATACGTACAAGGTTGTATGCACCCCTCAAGTCCAATTTCGAGAAAATTTTAGCATTGGTGATCTGAGAAAATAAATCGTCAATCAGAGGCAGGGGGTAACAATTTTTTACTGTGATCTTGTTTAGGCCCCGATAGTCAATGCAGGGACGTAGGCCCCCCTCTTTTTTTTGACAAAAAAGAACCCGGCCCCCGCAGGGGACTGAAAGGGGCGGATAAAACCCTTAGCTAAATTTTCTTTGATGTATTCTTGCATTGCCAATTTCTCTGGCCCAGACAAGTTATAAAGATGACCCCTAGGGGGCATACAACCAGATCTCAAGTCAATCAGACAATCAAAGGGATGGTGAGGAGGCAGTCTATCTGCTGCCTTAGGACAAAACACATCAGCAAATTCTTTATATGGCTCTGGCAATCCTTCCACCTGAATTCTGGTGTTACCCATGGTTACCTTCGCCAAACAATGATGATGGCAGCGGGTAGACCAGCTCGTTAGCTGACCAGAAGCCCAATCAATCTGAGGGGCGTGAAGTCGTAACCATGGCAGGCCAAGGATAACCGTGGAAGTTGCCATCCGTAACACAAACTGCAGACTCTCTCTATGTAAAACCCCTATGGTGACCCCCAACTCTGGAGTCTGAGACAGAGGGTATTTACTCTGCAGAGGAGAGTCATCCACCGCAGTAACGAACACTTTATGATCTGACTAGATACTGCATCTGATAATCCTGACAAGAAGCAGTCTAACCGTGCGAATGAGCCCCATCTAGCCAACACCGCCCACTTCCCGAACTCAGCTGCATAAATCTCCACCGAATCCTTGCACTACCGCATGAGTCTTTAGCTTCCGCTCAGCGGTCGAAGCAATATCCGGATCATCGTAAATTATAGCCATAGCTTTAAAAAATTCCTCCACCGAGGTCAGGGCCTTATCCCCTGGTTGCAGACCATATGCCCAGGTCTGAGAATCCCCTGTCAACGGAGTCTTAAAGATAATTCTCTGTGCGACAGTACCTGATGAATTAGGTCTTAACTCAAAGTATGATAACAATCGATCTTTAAAGTTTCGAAAGTCAGATCTGTGACCAGAAAACTTCTCGGGCACCGGCATGCGTAAATCTGTAACAAGAGGGGACCGCACTGCATTAACAGTCGTCTGGGTCTTGTATAGACCCAGACAAAGCATTGATCTGGGTCTGATGACTATCCAGCACGCTGATGCAATTCTCCACCGAGGTGGTGAGTGCAAGCAGACGACTGTCAAGTGCGTCCATATTGTTTTGGTCTGCCATTCTGTAACGATAGGTTTTAACACGCAGAGAGAATCTGATTACTGGTGATCTGCAGAATCACCCGCAATGCAGATATACACCTGATTATGGATGATCTGCAGTATCACCAATAATCCGGGTATGTCTAACCTCTGGACACCAGTATAATGTGAGTGTTTGGTGTAACAGTACAACTCTGAGCATAGACCACCTTGGACCCCGGTGGCCTGAGTGACTTGAGGAATACTCCCCTGACTGTGGGGAATATTCCTGTAGCCTGTGGACTCCCTAGGAGAGGGACCCAGGCTGGGTTGCAGAAAGCCCTGCTGCTAATATGTACAGACTTGCCCTAACTAGGTGTGAGGGCCTATCCTCTATGCCCTGGAATCGGGCTCAGGCAAATACACATACAATACAATTCTAGCTCTGGGTGTGAGGTCCGTGATCACAACACCCTGGAACTAGCCTACCGAATACCCTAGTCTTGGGTGTGAGGTCCATGATCACAACACCCCGGAACTAGTCTAGAGCATAACATAGAATTGACACAGTATCCTAGTCTTGGGTGTGAGGTCCGTAGTCACAACACCCTGGAACTGGTCTAAAGCATAACATAGAAGTGACACAGTATCCTAGTCTTGGGTGTGAGGTCCGTAGTCACAACACCCTGGAACTGGTCTAAAGCATAACAGTAACGCCACAAGAGTAATCTAGCTCAGTGTGAATCCCCAGGTCCACCTGGCTCTTAACACACTGTAGGATCTGACTGTGGTCTGTGTGCCAACACATAAGCATTCGCAACGGCAGACAACGTGAGACTGAAGGACAAGCACCTATATATAGTGCAGCGTAGATCAGCGCCGACTAGTACCCTTCAGCTAACCGCCGTCCGTTCTGGGATCAGTTGACCAGTAGAGTCGGCTGACCCCTCTCTGCTTCCCATAAAGCTTCTGCCTCTCGGCGTGCGCACGCGTATTCCTCAGCCTATGTGCACAGGAAGGCTGAACCACATCAGACACATGTCGCCGCGCAGAAACCGCCGGGCTGAACGCGGAACTAGCGGCGGCTTTTCTGCAATCCTTTACAGTATCTCTTTAGGGTTTACCTCTCTAGTTATCAAACCCCCTTTCCTTTCCTTACAAAAGAGGAACTATAGTCACTAAAATATTTAAAAAGTTTTATAAAAGTAAAGGTGAAGTTACCTCTCAGTGGAAACTCATAGATGATATACTATATCACTCAAAAGTGAGTACATCTTCATGTTTTTATAAATATTTTATCATCTTTTCATGGGACAACACTGAAGATATGACGCTTTGATACAATGTAGTCAGTATTACAGCTTGTATAACAGTGTACATTTGTTGTTCCTTCAAAATAACTCAACATACAGCCATTAATGTCTTAACCACTGCCAACAAAAGTGAGTACTCCCCTAAGTGAAAAATGTCAAAATTGTGCCCAAAGCGTCAATATTTTTTGTGCCCACCATTATTTTCCAGCACTGCCTTTACTCTCTTGGGCAATGGAGTTCTCTAGAGCTTTACTGGTTTCCACTGGAATACTCTTCCACTCCTCCATGATGAATGGATGTTGGAGACCTTGTTATCCTCCACCTTATGTTTGAGGATGCTCTAGAGATGCTTAGTAGGATTTAGCTCTGTAAACATGCTTGACCAGTTGATGCATTGTGTGGTGTATGGTCTGAGCACTGACAGACTAATCCCCCACCTCTACAAACACTGCAGCAATGCTGCAAGCACTCATACATCTATTTGCAAAAGGCAACCTCTGGATATGAATATGACGCTAAGCATGTCCAATCAAATTATTTGGTCGTCAATGGTGAGGCTTGTTCTGGGTGGAACCTGTCCTGTTAAACAACTGTGTGGTCTTGGCCACTGTGCTGCAGAGCCGTTTAAGGTTGTTGGCAATCTTCTTGTATCCTAGGCCATCTTTGGGTACTTTCACAATTTTGTTTTTTCTAACACATCGGGTGTCATGTTGAACTTCCATTGACCAGTATGAGAGAGTGTGAGAGCAATAACACTAATTTTAACACACCTGAGTCCTAGTAACAAGTACCATGCCCCTGGGGAGGGAAAATTCTAATTGGGCAAAAGGTGTGCTCACTTTTATTTCCAATAGTTTAGATATGAATGGCTGTGTGCTGAGTTATTTTGATGGGACAGCAAATTTACACTAAGAAGCTTTGAATCAGGATGATACAATTTATTGACTAACTTAAAAGTATATATAAAAGAGTAGATTACTCTTTTATATATACTTTTAAGTTAGCCAATAAATGGTCTCATCTTGATTCAAAACTTCTTGCTTTTACTGATGTCTAGCACGGTACAATATTCTACTGCTACTACTATGCTCAAATTTACACTGTTATACAAGCTGTACACTGACTACTTTACATGGTGTAAAGGTGTAATATTTTCAGTGTTCCATAAAAAGATCTAATAAAATATTTGCAAAAATGTGGGAGGTGTACTCACTTTTTTAAGATACCGTAGGTAATTGTAACATTTATCCAAAAAACTCGCACAACTCTCATCAAAATGCAATGCGTTTCTCGGGACTAGGATCCCAATTCCTCCCAATTCATCAGGCAAGTATAAAGTGTGAAATCCAGGGAATATGAAGGACTCTTCTATAGATTATGTAATCATGGGCAATACACAATAATACAGATAAAACTAGAAGTGTAATATAAATTTCCATAAAAAAATGCACCTTTGCTTGCTAGTCAACATGATAGTTAATAAACAACAATACAGATAAAGCAATAGTATAATGAAGTATAATAAATTTGCATAATATAATGCAAAATCGAATGGTGGTTAACATGAAGGTTAAAACACTGATAATCTGCATGACAGTTATTAGGAGAACAACTTTTAGTTAATAAATCCATTGATTAATTCCATAGATCTTCTAACGTGTTTTGTTTTTTTTGCAGCCATGGATTTCCCAGATCACAGTCGCCGTATACTTCACAGCCTCAGAGACCAGCAGTCCCAGGGATTCCTTTGTGATTGCCAAATATCTGTTGGAACAGCCCGCTTTCTGGCACATCGATCTATCCTTGCTTCATGCAGCCCTTTTTTCCACATGTCATGCCGAGAGAGACCCGACACACGAGAACTAACACTGAACAGCCAGATTGTTACAGCTCCTGCCTTCTCTTTGCTGCTCAGCTTTATGTATTGTGGTAGACTGAGTTTTCAGGAAGCTCCTACTGAAGATGTTTTGGCAGCTGCCAGTTATTTGCACATGGATGAAGTTGTGAGAGTGTGCAAGAAAAGACTGCAAGGTCGAGCACCAGCAGAGGCAGACAGCACTCGCCGTGAAGAAGAAGGAGGTACTAGCTTTTTTGGGCTAGAAAAGTACGATGAAGACACACATCCTGAGGAAAAAGAGGGCAGGCAGTGTTCTGGAAAAATGCAATATAAAGGGCAGGACGTAGCTGGAGATGGGCAAAGAGTACATGGAAGTGCCACTTACCAGTTGCAGGAGGTAACAGGAAATAGGTATCAGAGACAAGAAACAGGGAATTTACAGAAATTAGCAGGAAGTATAAAATATCAGGGGCCTCAAGCATCAGGGAGTTTACAAAGAGTGGCAGGGGTCTCTAGGTTTGAGGCCCAGAGCATTGCAGAAAGTGTCCAAAGTTTGACAGGTAGCTCTAGGCTTGAACTGCATGAAGGAACAGTTAGCATTGAGGCAGTTATGGGGAGTATAACATGTCAAGGCCAACAGCTATCAAGTAGCAATCGGGAGGCTGCTGGGACCTCTAGACCTGAAGGACAGGAGAGGATAGGAAATGAACCAATTGAGGGATCTGAAAAATGCCCCCAACAGGAAGCTGTAGAAAGTACACTCACATCACCTGCTCAGAGATTTTCTGCACAAAGTCAAGATATAGGTTTGAATGGTCAGACAGTACATTCAAGACACTCACCAAAGAGGCAAGAGCCTGCAGGTAGCACACAAAGTACTAATGGAGGCACCAGATATACCGTTCAAGGGCAGGGAAATGCAGGCACCAGCAATCAAATATTATCTCCTAGGTACAGTGTGCAACCACAGGAAGAAGCTAGTGTTTCTTTGTCTGGGACAGAAAACTCCAGATTTTCTTTGCAAAATCAAGAACCCACAGGTAGCATTTTGACAGTGCAAGACACTCAGAAATATTCCCTTCAGACTTCAGAACTAGCAGGCAACAAATTCACACAGTCTGCCACTTCCAGGTACTCCTTACAAGAACCAACAGGAAGCATTCAAATAATACATGCACGCAACAGATATAGCCTGCAAGTTCAGGAACCAACAGCCAGCACAGCTGCACCTGGCCCATCCAGGTGCTTTTTGCAAAATTCTGAGTCTGTAAGCAATACTTTGACACTTCCAGGTACATCAAGGTATTCACTGCATAGTCCAGAGTCTCCTACAGGGAAGAGGGAGGAAAGGGAGTGCACTAAATCTGAGTTGACTGTCACTACCACTACTCAGCCTGGGATGGAGACTGCAGCTGCCCCTAGTCCATGCAGTTCCACAATAAGTGAAGGTCAACCAGAACCAGGTGTCTCTGTAAAGATCGAAGCCATTGTAATATCTGATGAGGAATGTGAGAGGGCAATTGGTGCTTTTAAACGACATGGATATGAAGAGGACGAAGAAGGAGAGGAGGAATCTGGGTACTTGCCTTATCATATGATTGCAGTGCCAGGTGGGCACCATCCAAACTATGGAGGACTTTTGCCACCTTCCATGCACCCAGAGGCCATGTACTTACAAGATTTTGAAGGACACCCTGGATTTCCTCTTTTTCCAGAAGATGTACCCACTTGTAAGACATGTGGTAAAACCTTCTCTTGCTCTTACACACTTCGCCGCCATGCCACAGTGCACACACGAGAGCGCCCCTATGAATGTCGTTTCTGTTTACGCAGTTACACACAAAGTGGTGACTTGTACAGGCACATTCGTAAAGCTCACAGTCAACTAGAGCCAAGCGTGAAAAAAACGAAAGTGGACATGGAGTCAGCACCTCCAAATTTGCCTTAACACTTTAGTGGATAATTTTGTTTTTTTAGGCAGAGAGCGTTTAATGAACCAGTCTTTGGCAGTGTTCCAAAACCGAATTTCCAATGACTTTTGTGAATGGATCTGGTGTGTGTTATTATGGAGTTACATGGATTTCTTCTCAATTGTGTTAACTTATTCAATCTTAATTGTTTTTTTGTTTTTTTTTTAATTATAGAATAGCTCAAACTTTTTAGTGCTTGTTATAAAAATCAAGATGAAGAACATCATCACTAAAAATGTATACATACTGATATGAACAGTGACTTTTACTATCATTAACACACTCTGAAGGCGATATCAGAATATTGCTATAAGCTACTCTTTTGGTTCATATCGTGCTGGTGGATCATTTATGTCGCTACAGGATCCCCTAACTATGTGTCATTAAACAGTGGCTTTTACCAAATTAAATGTTATTGTTATTGTAAATGGTTTAAAAAAAATTTTTTGATCTCTTAGCTTAGTGAACTGGACACATATTGCACTTCAGCTATCTTGATCAGTATTTCCCAAACTTGTGTTCAGGTAGTCCATTTTTCG
Organism: Hyperolius riggenbachi; assembly: GCF_040937935.1. Lineage (NCBI taxonomy): Eukaryota > Metazoa > Chordata > Amphibia > Anura > Hyperoliidae > Hyperolius > Hyperolius riggenbachi. The sequence goes on along the minus strand of NC_090656.1, from coordinate 158,884,406 downwards.
TGGTTGTTTGCATATATATGTGATTTCACAACCTGGGGATATATAGGGAATAATATAACTAAAATAATCTCAGATTTTAGAATGTCCACACCCTAACATTAGACTTAAGTGGTAAACTGTAAAGACTCCAATATAAATGTATGCAAGTAACCAGAATTTCCATGTCCCTCATCTAGTATTTTTAGCCATGTCCTTCCACATGTATTACCAGTTGTATCCCCAAGTATTTCTAGGTCACTTCACAAATACTTCCAGGTTCGCTACAAGCAATGACCCCAGGTTCTCCCTATTCCAGAGCGGCACATAATACAGATTGCATGACTTCTCTCCCTTACCCTCTGGTGATTTTTGTAAAACTCCTTGTATCAGTGGATGCTTATGAGGGGAGTTATGGATGGACAGGCAAGAGAAGAGGAAGTGGAGCACATAATGTCAGGTATTATGGTTCTGTACAAATTAACAAGCTGACACATCATTGCATTCTGGCGGATCTGGAGGTGTGTTTAGCTTCTAAGGGCAACAATGGTTAATTTGCATATATTTAGCAGTGATGCACTGGGAGACATCTCGGAGCTCACTCCAACCTGAATTATCGCAAATTCTTAAGAAAGCAAATCTTTGTTTTCCATAGCATTTTAGTAAGGGGTCTTTTAGGACCAATGTAGCCCCTTACACGCTCCAATGAGTTCTGGTTCACCATGAGCTTGCTGGTTAGTCTGTACCTCTGGGTGTTTCAAGCCCTGCTCCATAGAACCAAATTAATCCATGCCATGCACTGATGAGGATCAACCAATCCGAAACAGTCTGTATGCATGTTGGATTATTATGGCTCTGTACAAATTAACAAGCTGACACATCATTGCATTCCAGCGGATCTCGAGGTGTGTTTAGCTTCTAAGGGCAACAATGGTTTATTTACATATATTCAGCAGTGATGCACTGGGAGACATCTCAGAGCTCACTCCAACATGAATTATCGCAAATTCTTTTTGTTTTAAGAAAGCAAACCTTTGTTTTTTGTAAGTATACAGCAGATATAGATGCATCTCTGCACTGCTCTGCATGGGAGTGGGCAGAGGGTGACATGAATTTTAGACTGTATATTAAATCAGGACTGTGGAGTCGGTACAAAAATCCTCCGACTCCTCAGTTTAGGATTCCACCGACTCCTCGACTCCGACTCATCTAATTTGCATATTACAATCTTGTTGATTGAAAGTATGTAACATGAAATTCGTCTCTTACCTGCCAACGCTTAGGAATTTTAAAAGACAACTGAAGTGAGAAGGATATGTAGACTGCCACATTTATTCCCTATAGTCATAGACTAAATCTAGTCCTTGGTAAGAGTACTTGTAAAAGGTACAGACCGGAACAAAGACCATCTATCAGGCCCTAGGCAATGTAACTGTGGGTACAGGTAAGAATGATGTGCAGGTACTCTGCAGGAGAATGAGCCGATTCTTCCTCTATTACACATTCTTCACACACAATCTGAACTAGGTTTATAGGTGATAGACAACGCCTCTGTGTTCAATGTGCACAACCTTCTCAGTGGATTCCCTGCAGCTCTGTGGGGAGTGCATATGTAGAGTAGAGAACTAATGTGTAATAAAGTAAACCTGAGAGAGATGAAATTAAAGTTGTATACATACCTGGGGCTTCATCCAGCCCTCTTCAGGCTAATCAGTCCCTCGCTGTCCTCCTCCGCCACCTGGATCTTCTGCTATGAGTCCAGGTACTTGAGCCAGTCTGGCGTAGTGCGCATGCACACACTCCGCAGCCGGCAGCGTACTACACCTGTGCAGCACTATTGCGCAGGTGCAATATGCTCCTGGCTGTAGGAGCGGCACGTTTCTGGACTGCGCTGACTGTGTAATTACCGGGACTCATAGCAGAAGTTCCAGGTGGTGGAGGAGGACAGTGAGGGACTGATTAGCCTGAATAGGGCTGGAGGAAGCCCCAAGTATGTGTAAAACTTTTCTTTTCATCAGTCTCAGGTACCCTTTAATTCGTAGTCACCAAACAAAATTTTAACATATCAAATTATTTGATTTCATGAGCAAATAGAGTGCATACATTTGCATAAATCAGCATCAACGCAGAACTGTTTCCATCTCATTGACCATCTCTATTAGTGACACGGCTACATATCAGGCTTTATTCTTACAGCATATGTGTTAAGTATATATAAGAGATTCCTGTGTACACATCATATATACAGTCACAATCAGATATGTATATCTGACTTTAAAAATACGGAGACTGCTTCATTGAAGCAGCACAAGAACTAATTTTGGTTTATTTCATTTTTGTGGACTAAGCACAGCTATTACTGTATATATAAATTATTTATGATGACTATTATCTGAGAAATAGAACATTTTATCATATTTTCTATTTTAATTACAGTTTAAATTCATTCGGAGTCGGTGCATTTTTTCCCGACTCCAGGCACCCAAAATTGCTCCGACTCCACGACCCTGTATTAAATGAAGCCCAAAACCAGGAACACATTTTTTTTTCTTGTAGTTTTGGATAGTCTGGTACAAAGATTAGATGCGCTTTTGGGTTTTTATTGCTGTCCTGTGTCTTTATTTGTGCAAATTTCCCTCATTAGACAGAAACTGGGAATATTTGTCCAATAGTGACGGAGACTACAACAAATTGGGATGACCAATGGCATGCTAAGTTTTATAAAAATATAATGAAAATTTGCATATCTTGGAAATGAACCAATGAAATGCAACAACTGCTGTATTGGATAGGTCCAATTCCAAGCTGCCTAAATGTATATCAACTACGGTAATAGCATCTCATTGAACATTGATTGATTTATCTTGGAGCACCGAGCTAAAGCAGAAATGATAAAAGCTTACTTTGCTTCTGTCTTTACCAAGGTGATGCCTTTAGCTCATAATATGGCCCTGGGTTGTTCCCAATCTACCTCTACCTCATTCAGCATGAATTGCCTAGCACAGGAAGGTGTGCAGGCATGATTAAATAAAATTTAGACAGGGCACCTTGCCCAGATGGCATCCACTCCCAGGATTTAAATGAGTTGAGTTCAGTTATCAATAAGCCTTTTTATCTTATTTTCTGTGATTCTCTTTCAAGTAGGTCAGTTCCTTATGGCTGGAATACAGCTGATGTTTTCCCCTTATTCAAGAAGGGAAACAAATCAGAGCCAGGAAACTATAGACCTGTAAGCTTAAAGAGACTCTGTCTAACTGGGAATACACGATGCGTTTTTGCGTTCGTTTTCGCTTTCGATCGATTCTACTCTCGATTCACTGCTCGATTCCCCTCTCGATTCCTTATCTTTTCTTATCAATTACATTCACTTGAATGAGGAGAATCGAAATGAAAGTAGAATCGACCAGATCCAACAGGTTGGAATTTATCTATCGAACCCATCTATCTAAAGTAAAAACTTAACGTGTATTCCCAGCATAACAAAAAACAAAAAAAACCCTCTGGGGATAATTACTTCGGGAGGGGTAAGCCTCAGGATCCCAATGAGGCTTCCCCATCTTCTGAGTCTCAGAGGAATCCAGCACTGCCCCTTCTCCCCTGCCCCTGAAGACGAGGCTTGACAAGCAGTGAAATCTTTACCTACCGCGATCCTGCGCAGGCACACTAGCGGCTGTTCCTTTGGGCTAAGGCGGAAATAACCGAGTCCGATCAAGTCCTTTGCGACTGCTCGGTAGAGCGGATCGATCAGGCTCGGCTATTTTCACCTTAGCCCGAAGGAAGAGCCGCTAATGTGCCTGCACAGGATTGCAGTAGGTAAATATTTACCTTGCTGCAGTTTGGGGGGAGAGGGTGTCACGGCACTCAAATGGATGGACAGAGGAGGATAGGGGAAGCCCCGTTAGGATCCAGAGGTTTCCCCCTCCTGAGGTAAGTAGCCCCCCAGAGTTTTTTTGTTTTCATTACAGATTCTCTTTAACATCAGTTGCATGTAAATTGTTTGAATGTGTTTTATGGAATGCTATACAAAATTATGTAGCACAGAATAATCTTATTTCAGTTCAACAGCATGATTTTACTAAAGACAGGCCGTGTCTCACCAACATGCTCAGCTTTTATGAAGTGGTGAATGAAAATGTAGATCTTAAAAAGGAAAGCTATAGATGTAGTATACTTGGATTTTGCAAAGGTATTTGACACTGTTCCCGACAATAGCCTGGTGCAGAAGCTGAGGTTACAGTAACTAGGAGAAAATGTGTGTATGTGGATAGAGAACTGGTTAAGGGATAAACGGCAAAGGGGTTGATTCACTAAACATAGCGCTGCGTAACAGTGCAAGTTATCTGCTGTTACATGCGCTAGTGAATCCGCGCACACTTGACAGTCAGCCTATTGGGCCAATCAGAGTGCGGGGACCAGGTCCTTTTATGTGACTAGACCCGCTGGTGCTCAGGGTGGGAGGAGTGGAGCCGACGTTATGTTATTTGCATTTGCTATGCTGCAATTCAGCAGCATAGCATGTGCAGAGTGCCCGCTCCCCGATTACGCATGCTTCAAAAGTTCACTAGCCTGCTCTGGAAAATCTTCCCTGCAGAGGGAAAAACAGGATACATTGGCCTCGATTCATAAAGCATTACCGCATACGTTATCGCCCAAGCGGTAAATTACTACATGGTATGTTGTTGATAGTGGATTCATAAAATTTAACGCATGTTTTACCGCTTGCGGTAATGAAAACGTTTGTGTCGGTAAACTGAATGAAGTGTATTCATGTAAAAAAAAGGGGGGGAGTAAGGAAGCAATAAATAACATATTGTTATCTCCAACAAAGACCTGCCGAGTTTGCTCTACACAGTAGCATTTTAGGTGACAAATGAAGCTCTTTCACCTTAATGTTATGGAATGTTTAAGGATACAGAGGAAGAAATAAGAAGGGTGGTTGTAATATCACCCAGGCTTTTAGAAATCATACAGAATTAGATAATTTATAAGAAAAAAATATATATATATAATTTTTTTTTTATTATATAAAATATAATAATAATTTATAAAAAATAAGTTATGTGTGTCTAAAACTGCCCACTTCTACCCAGCATACACCTTGTCATTAGGAAGTCAGCGGCAAACTACCGCACTCAGCAAATTATACCGACAGCTTTCCGCACTACACCGCACACTTACCGACTGTTATCGCAATCACCTCACACTCTGAATTTTTTTATGAATTCACTACAAAGACCCTCATTACCGCTTGCGGTAATTCTCCACCCGCCTCTGAACTACCGCACTCACTTTTATGAATCGAGGCCATTGTCTTTTAAAGCTTATTATCTCAAGTGTCTGGCAGAGTTCTCTGCGACTTTGAAAGTCGTGGAGTTCAATGGCTAATTTGCATAGATAACTGGAGTTTCTTACCTCTTCATTTACTGGAAACAATATTAGTCTTGTGTCTCTGCTGCTAATGTTTTTTTTTCTTAGCTGTACTACACATACAAATCATTAGATCATAATTTTTTTTTTGCTTCAGTGTCTGAAGTGTCTGTGTCATTGTCTGTTTGCAAGAGTGATATGGAGGCCGCCATATTTATTTTCTTTTAAGCAATACTAGTGACCTGGCTATCCTGCTGATCCTTTACTTCTAATACTTTTAGCCTTAAGGCTCATACACACATCAGACCATAGTCTTTGGAAAATGAAAGATCACAGACCATTTTTACCCCCTTCCATGTAGTATGAGAGCCATACTCTACACAGTCTTTTCTATGGAGCTGAACTCCCCATCAGACAGAAATCTTTGCAAGATGCTGCACACAAAGATGATGTAGACATTCAAAAGATCAGTATCTGCAAAAGATCTGTTCCTGCAAAAGATCAGTTCCTGCAAAATGCATTCATAGTCTATGATATCTGCAGATCCTCATACACACCTTGTTTAACAGACATTCATCTGCAGATCAGATCCACCAGGATGGATTTTCAGATCTGCAGATGATTGTCTGATCTGCAGATGAATGTCAGTTAAACAAGGTGTGTATGATGATCTGCAGATCTCATAGACTATGAATGCAATTTGCAGGAACGGATCTTTGGCAGGAACAGATCTTTTGCAGATACTGATCTTTTGTGTCTGTACAGCATCTTTGTGTGCAGCATCTTGCAAAGATTGTTTTTCTGACGGGGAGTTCAGCTCCATAGAAAAGACTGTGAAGGTATGGCTCTCATACTACATGAAGGGTGGTAAGATTGGTCTGTGATCTTTCATTTTCCAAAGACTTTAGTCCGATGTGTGTATGAGCCTTTACACCTGAACAAGCATGCAGCAGATCAGGTGTTTCTGACATTATTGTTAGATCTGACAAGATTAGCTGCATGCTTGTTTCAGCTGTGATTCAGACATAGTGCAGCCAAATAGATCAGAAGGGCTGCCAGATAACGTATAGTTTAAAAGGAAATAAAATATGGCAGTCTCTATTCTTCTCACTGCAGTTGTCCTTTAAACCTTGTACACCACATTCTGAATTATTATGCTAATGATATTTCCCTCTGATTTTTCTAAATAGTGGATGCAAGTGGCAGTCAGCATAATTTTTTAGTCATCAACCATTAGACCATAAGTCAAATGTTACTGAACAAACCTCTTTATGATAATGGGATTTTCTCAAAAATAAAAAACTTAAAATGCACTGTTCCAAATTCTTACGCACAGCAAAGTTTTAAAACATTTTAAAGAGGATCTGTAACGTCAAAACGTCCCCTGAGGGGTACTCGCCTCGTGTGGGGGAAGACTCCGGATCCTAATGAGGCTTCCCACGCCGTCCTCCGTCCCTCAGGAGTCTTGCTGCACCTCTCGGTGAAAGATGACGTCAATATTTACCTTCCCGGCTCCTGCGCAGGCGCTCTGACGGCTGTTGGCTCTGAACTAGGTGGAAATACCCGATCGCCGTCGGGTCTGCTGAGATCGGGTATTTCCGTGTAGTTCGGAGCCGAAAGCAGCCACAGCGCCCCCGCTTGAGCCAGCAAAGGTAAATATTGAATTTACAGTCGGATCTGTCGCCGGCTGTTCGGAGGGCTGCAGCGAGACCCCCGTGGGACAGAGGACAGCGTGGGAAGCCTCATTAGGATCCGGAGGCTTCCCCCACCCGAGGTGAGTACCCCCCAGGGGATGTTTTTGAGGTTACAGAGTCTCTTTAAAGGCTGTAAAGATCTGAAAATTGTCATTTGTTGAATTTGCGGCATTAGGAGGCTATATTTACTATAATCAAAAGCTATTTCAATCAAAAACATCTTAACAGGTCAAGTTATGTATTAACAAAGGACACCTTATTTGACAGCAGCTTCATAATTCTTGCATCCATTGAACTTGTGAGTTTTTTGAGAGTTTCTACTTGAATTTCTTTGCAAGATGTCAGAATAGCCTCTCAGAGCTGCTGTTTGGATGTAAACTGTCTCCCACCATCATATACAGTGGGATGCGAAAGTTTAGGCAACCTTGTTAATAGTCATGATTTTCCTGTATAAATCATTGGTTGTCACAATAAAAAATGTCAGTGAAATATATTGGAGACACACACAGTGATATTTGGGAAGTGAAATGAAGTTTATTGGATTTACAGAAAGTGCACAATAATTGTTTAAATAAAATTAGGCAGGTGCATAAATTTGGGCACTGTTGTCATTTTATTGATTCCAAAACCTTTAGAACAAATTATTGGAACTCAAATTGGCTTGGTAAGCTCAGTGACCCCTTACCTACATACACAGGTGAATCCAATTATGAGAGAGTATTTAAGGGGGTCAATTGTAAGTTTCCCTCCTCTTTTAATTTTCTCTGAAGAGTAGCAACATGGGGGTCTCAAAACAACTCTCAAATGACCTGAAGACAAAGATTGTTTACCATCATGGTTTAGGGGAAGGATACAGAAAGCTGTCTTAGAGATTTCAGCTGCCTGTTTCCACAGTTAGAAACATATTGAGGAAATGGAAGACCACAGACTCACTCAGTTCAAGTTAATGCTCGAAGTGGCAGACCAAGAAAAATCTCGGATAGACAGAAGCGATGAATGGTGAGAACAGTCAGAGTCAACCCACAGATCAGCACCAAAGACCTACAACATCATCTTGCTGCAGATGGAGTCACTGTGAATCGTTCAACCATTCGGCACACTTTACCCGGTTCAGCACCGCAGTCCGAAAATCTCATGCACCCGAGCAACGTTCACCTCCCATTCATTCGCCTATAACTTTATTGCTACTTATCACAATGGATTGATCTATATCTTGTTTTTTCCGCCACTAATTAGGCTTTCTTTGGGTAGTACATTTTGCTAAGAATTATTTTTTTCTAAATCTATTTTAACAGGAAGATTAAGAAAGAAATGAGAAAAATTCATTATTTCTCAGTTTTTGGCCATTATAGTTTGATTAATATACACTACCGTAATTAAAACTCATGTATTTTATTTGCCCATCTGTCCCGGTTATTACACCATTTAAACGATGTCCCTATCACAATTTATGGTGCCGTTATTTCATTTAGAAATAAAGGTGCATTTTTTCAATTTGCGTCCATCACTATTTATAAGCTTATAATTTTAAATAATATAATAACATATTCTCTTGACATGCATATTTAAAAAGTTCAGACCCTTGGGTAACTATTTATGTTGTTTTTTTTTTTTTTTAATTGTATTTTTTATTTTTTTTTTAATAAAAAAAAGTGTTTGTGGGTAATTTTTGGTGTGGGAGGGAAACTGCTAATTTTAAATGTAAAATTATATTTTTTTTAATTAAAATTGTATGTTGGTGCAGTTTACTATTTGGCCACAAGATGTCCACAATGAAAAAAGTCCTGGATGCGAACGATCTCGCATCCAGGAACTAAAATGCTGGGGAGATGTTTCCTGGGGGCAGAAATACCGCGCTCTCTGGAGAGAAAGCGTCGGTATTTCTGCGGGGAAGGTAGATCGGTGAATGGGAATTATATTCCCATTCACTGATCGGGGGGCGGGCAGCGGGAGCGCGCGCGGGGGCTGGCCCGATCGCGTGCACCAGCCGGCGGCAGCAGCAGTGCCTATCTGGACGAGGAAGCTCGTCCAGATAGGCCGAACTGGTTACACAAGGAGATGCTGTATGCGAGAGTGATGCAGAGGAAGCCTTTTCTCCACCCACAGCACAAACAGCCGCTTGAGGTATGCTAAAGCACATTTGGACAAGCCAGCTTCATTTTGGAACTGATTGAGTTATTTGGGCATAACAAGGGGCATTATGCATGTAGGAAAAATAACACAGCATTCCAAGCTACCTGCTACCTACAGTAAAATATGGTGATGGTTCCATCATGCTGTGTGGCCAGTGCAGGGACTGGGAAACTTGTCAAAGTTGAGGGACACATGGATTCCACTCAGTATTAGCAGATTCTGGAGACCAATGTCCAGGAATGTCCGGGGCTGGATATTTCAACAAGACAATGACCTTAAGCACTGCTCAAAATCCACTAAGGCATTCATGCAGAGGGACAAGTACAATATTCTGGAATGGCCATCTCAGTCTCCAGACCTTGCAAATCTGTGGTGTGAGTTAAAGAGAGCTCTCCCTGCTCAGAAGCCATCAAACCTGAATACACTAGCGATGTTTTGTAAAGAGGAATTGTCCAAAATACCTTCTACCAGACTCCAGACTCTCATTGGAACCTACAGGAAGCGTTTAGAGGTTTTAATTTCTGCAAGAAGGAGGATCTACTAAAAATTGATTTCATTTCTTTTTTTGTGGTGCCCAATTGTATGCACCTGCCTGAGCCCTCTTGCACACTGCAAGCAATTCAGATTCAGATTCCGCTTTTTAATCTGTTTTTACTTCAGATTCAGATTTGCAGTTTGCTCCTTGCACACTGCGAATCTGAATCGGAGGTAAAAACTGATTAAAAAGCGGAATCTGAATCGGAATCGCTTGCAGTGTGCAAGAAGCCTAACTTTGTTTAAACAATTATAGCACACTTTCTGTAAATCCAATAAACTTAATTTTACTTCTCAAATATCACTGTGTGTGTATCCTATATGATATATTTAACCAACTTTTTTTTATCTTAACAATCAACGATTTATACAGGAAAATCATGACGGTTAACAAGGTTGCCCAAACTATCGCATCCCACTGTATCTTTTGCTTCAGGATGCTCCATAGTTTCTCACTATGATGGTCAGGGGTGGATAAGGGCCACACTATGAATCTCTCTTCTTTTATGCTAATAGACAAGACACAGAACATTTATATCGCGCTTTTCTCCTGGCGGACTCAAAGCGCCAGAGCTGCAGCCACTAAGACGCGCTCTATAGGCAGTAGCAGTGTTAGGGTGACTTGCCCTTACTGAATAGGTGCTGGCTTACTGAACAGGCAGAGCCGAGATTCGAACCCAGGTCCCCTGTGTCAGAGGCAACGCCCTTAACCATTACACTATTCAGCCACCAATAGCAGCCTATGATGCCGAGGTATTCCTTGCAGCATGCACTGGTGCATTGTAATGCATGAAGATGAGTTTGGAAAGCACGGTTCTTATTTAAGTACCATGAAAGAAAGTGGGCAGTCAGAAACTCCTCATAATTTTCAGAAGTCATTTTCACACCTTCAGGGACCCTAGAGAGGCCAACCAGCTCTCCCCCCATGATTCCAAACCATGACACTTGTACCTTCTTGCTGATGTCCCAGCCTTGCGGTAGCATGGTGGCCATGCACCACTCCATCTTTCTTGACCATCTAGGGTCGTACGGCACTCATCAGTAAACAAGACTGTTTGATAATTTATTCTTGTTGTAGTTCTGGGCCCACAGCAGCCATTTCTTCTTGGAGCATTGGTTAGGGGAGGCTGAATGGAAGGTTTATGCAATCCTCTGGAGGATCCTGCACCTTGATTTTCACAGGACTCTAGAGGCACCAGCAGCTTCAGATGCCTGTTTGCTACTTTGTCATGGTATTTTAGGAGCTACTCTCTTAACCACTTCAGGACCACAGTCTTTCTACCCCTTAAGGACCAGGCACTTTTTTTCCATTCAGACCACTGCAGCTTTCACGGTTTATTGCTCGCTCATACAACCTACCACCTAAATGAATTTTACCTCCTTTTCTTGTCACTAATAAAGCTTTCTTTTGGTGCTATTTGATTGCTCCTGCGATTTTTACTTTTTATTATATTCATCAAAAAAGACATGAATTTTGGCAAAAAAATGATTTTTTTAACTTTCTGTGCTGACATTTTTCAAATAAAGTAAAATTTCTGTATACATGCAGCGCGAAAAATGTGGACAAACATGTTTTTGATTAAAAAGAAAAACCCATTCAGTGTATATTTATTGGTTTGGGTAAAAGTTATAGCGTTTACAAACTATGGTGCCAAAAGTGAATTTTCCCATTTTCAAGCATCTCTGACTTTTCTGCGCACCTGTCAGGTTTCATGAGGGGCTAAAATTCCAGGATAGTACAAATACCCCCCAAATGACCCCATTTTGGAAAGAAGACATCCCAAAGTATTCAGTGAGAGGCATGGTGAGTTCATAGAAGATTTTATTTTTTGTCACAAGTTAGCGGAAAATGACACTTTCTGACAAAAAAAAGAAAAAAAAAAAAGTTTCCATTTCTTCTAACTTGCGACAAAAAAAAATGAAATCTGCCACGGACTCACTATGCTCCTCTCTGAATACCTTGAAGTGTCTACTTTCCAAAATGGGGTCATTTGTGGGGTGTGTTCACTGTCCTGGCATTTTGGGGGGTGCCTAATTGTAAGCACCCCTGTAAAGCCTAAAGATGCTCATTAGACTTTTGGCCCCTTAGCGCAGTTAGGCTGCAAAAAAGTGCCACACATGTGGTATTGCCGTACTCAGGAGAAGTAGTATAATGTGTTTTGGGGTGTATTTTTACACATACCCATGCTGGGTGGGAGAAATATCTCCATAAATGACAATTGTTTTGTTTTTTTTACACACAATTGTCTATTTATAGAGATATTTCTCCCACTCAGCATGGGTATGTGGAAAAATACACCCCAAAACACATTATACTACTTCTCCTGAGTACGGCGATACCACATGTGTGGCACTTTTTTGCACCCTAACTGCGCTAAGGGGCCCAAAGTTCAATGAGTACCTTTAGGATTTCACAGGTCATTTTGAGAAATTTCGTTTCAAGACTACTCCTCACGGTTTAGGGCCCCTAAAATGCCAGGACAGTATAGGAACCCCACAAATTACCCCATTTTAGAAAGAAGACACCCCAAGGTATTCCGTTAGGAGGATGGTGAGTTCATAGAAGATTTTTTTTTTGTCACAAGTTAGCGGAAATTGATTTTAATTGTTTTTTTTTCACAAAGTGTCATTTTCCGCTAACTTGTGACAAAAAATAAAATCTTCTATGAACTCACCATACTCCTAACGGAATACCTTGGGGTGTCTTCTTTCTAAAATGGGGTCATTTGTGGGGTTCCTATACTGCCCTGGCATTTTAGGGGCCCTAAACCGTGAGGAGTAGTCTTGAAACCAAATGTCGCAAAATGACCTGTGAAATCCTAAAGGTACTCATTGGACTTTGGGCCTCTTAGCGCACTTAAGGTGCAAAAAAGTGCCACACATGTGGTACCGCCGTACTCAGGAGAAGTAGTATAATGTGTTTTGGGGTGTATTTTTACACATACCCATGCTGGGTGGGAGAAATATCTCTGTAAATGACAATTGTTTGATTTTTTTTACACACAATTGTCCTTTTACAGAGATATTTCTCCCACCCAGCATGGGTATGTGTAAAAATACACCCCAAAACACAATATACTACTTCTTCTGAGTACGGCGATACCACATGTGTGACACTTTTTTTGCAACCTAGGTGCGCTAAGGGGCCTAACGTCCTATTCACAGGTCATTTTGAGGCCTTTGGATTCTAGACTACTGCTCACGGTTTAGGGCCCCTAAAATGCCAGGGCAGTATAGGAACCCCACAAGTGACCCCATTTTAGAAAGAAGACACCCCAAGGTATTCTGTTAGGAGTATGGTGAGTTCATAGAAGATTTTTTTTTGTCACAAGTTAGCGGAAAATGACACTTTGTGAAAAAAAAAACAATACATATCAATTTCCGCTAACTTGTGACAAAAAATAAAATCTTCTATGAACTCATCATACACCTAACAGAATACCTTGGGGTGTCTTCTTTCTAAAATGGGGTCACTTGTGGGGTTCCTATACTGCCCTGGCATTTTAGGGGCCCTAAACCGTGAGGAGTAGTCTTGAACCCAAATGTCTCAAAATGACCTGTGAAATCCTAAAGGTACTCATTGGACTTTGGGCCCCTTAGCACAGTTAGGCTGCAAAAAAGTGTCACACATGTGGTATCGCCGTACTCAGAAGAAGTAGTATAATGTGTTTTGTGGTGTATTTTTACATATAACCATGCTGGGTGGGAGAAATATCTCTGTAAATGACACATTTTTTATTTTTTTTTACACACAATTGTCCATTTACAGAGAGATTTCTCCCACCCAGCATGGGTATGTGTAAAAATACACCACAAAACACATTATACTACTTCTCCTGAGTATGGCGATACCACATGTGTGAGACTTTTTTGCAGCCTAGGTGCGCTAAGGGGCCCAACGTCCTATTCACAGGTCATTTTGAGGCATTTGTTTTCTAGACTACTCCTCACGGTTTAGGGCCCCTAAAATGCCAGGGCAGTATAGGAACCCCACAAGTGACCCCATTTTAGAAAGAAGACACCCCAAGGTATTCCGTTAGGGGTATGGTGAGTTCATAGAAGATTTTATTTTTTGTCACAAGTTAGTGAAAAATGACACTTTGTGAAAAAAACAATAAAAATCTAATTTCCGCTAACTTTTGACAAAAAATAAAATCTTCTATGAACTCCTCATACACCTAACAGAATACCTTGGGGTGTCTTCTTTCTAAAATGGGGTCACTTGTGGGGTTCCTATACTGCCCTGGCATTTTACGGGCCCAAAACTGTGAGTAGTCTGGAAACCAAATTTCTCAAAATGACTGATCAGGGGTATAAGCATCTGCAAATTTTGATGACAGGTGGTCTATGAGGGGGCAAATTTTGTGGAACCGGTCATAAGCAGGGTGGCCTCTTAGATGACAGGATGTTTTGGGCCTGATCTGATGGATAGGAGTGCTAGGGGGTGACAGGAGGTGATTGATGGGTGTCTCAGGGGGCGGTTAGAGGGGAAAATAGATGCAATCAATGCACTGGGGAGGTGATCGGAAGGGGGTCTGAGGGGGACCTGAGGGTTTGGCCGAGTGATCAGGAGCCCACACGGGGCAAATTAGGGCCTGATCTGATGGGTAGGTGTGCTAGGGGGTGACAGGAGGTGATTGATGGGTGTGTCAAGGTGTGATTAGAGGGGGGAAATAGATGCAAGCAATGCACTAGCGAGGTGATCAGGGCTGGGGTCTGAGGACGTTCTGAGGTGTGGGCGGGTGATTGGGTGCCCGCAAGGGGCAGATTAGGGTCTAATCTGATGGGTAACCGTGACAGGTGGGGATAGGGGGTGATTGATGGGTAATTAGTGGGTGTTTAGAGGAGAGAAGAGATGTAAACACTGCACTTGGGAGGTGATCTGATGTCGGATCTGCGGGCGATCTATTGGTGTGGGTGGGTGATCAGATTGCCCGCAAGGGGCAGGTTAGGGGCTGATTGATGGGTGGCAGTGACAGGGGGTGATTGATGGGTGGCAGTGACAGGGGGTGATTGATAGGTGATTGACAGGTGATCAGTGGGTTATTACAGGGAATAACAGATGTAAATATTGCACTGGCGAATTGATAAAGGGGGGGTCTGAGGGCAATCTGAGCGTGTGGGCGGGTGATTGGGTGCCCGCAAGGGGTAGATTAGGGTCTAATCTGATGGGTAACAGTGACAGGTGGTGATAGGGGGTGATTGATAGGTGATTGATGGGTAATTAGTGGGTGTTTAGAGGAGAGAATAGATGTAAACAATGGATTTGGGAGGTGATCTGATGTCGGATCTGCGGGCGATCTATTGGTGTGGGTGGGTGATCAGATTGCCCGCAAGGGGCAGGTTAGGGGCTGATTGATGGGTAGCAGTGACAGGGGGTGATTGACTGGTGATTGACGGGTGATTGACAGGTGATTGACAGGTGATCAGGGGGGATAGATGCATACAGTACACGGGGGGGGGGGTCTGGGGAGAATCTGAGGGGTGGGGGGTGATCAGGAGGGGGCAGTGGGCGGGGGGGGGGGATAAAAAAAAAATAGCGTGGACAGATAGTGACAGGGAGTGATTGATGGGTGATTAGGGGGGTGACTGGGTGCAAACAGTGGTCTGGGGGGTGGGCAGGGGGGGGTCTGAGGGGTGCTGTGGGCGATCAGGGGGCAGGGGGGGGGGAAATCAGTGTGCTTGGGTGCAGACTAGGGTGGCTGTAGCCTGCCCTGGTGGTCCCTCGGACACTGGGACCACCAGGGCAGGAGGCAGCCAGTATAATAGGCTTTGTATACATTACAAAGCCTATTATACAATGTAAATGCGGCGATCCGGGTGCTAGTAACCCGCCGGCGCTTCCGAACGGCCGGCGGGTTACTACGAGCGGTGGGCGGAGCCAGTCCCCGGCGGCTGATCGCGTCACGAATGACGCGATCGCCGCATAACCACTCCCGCAGCCGCCCCCGCCGATGGGCGTATTGCGGTCGTTTGGGCCCGGACTTTGCCGCCGCCCATCGGCTGGGGGCGGTTCTCAAGTGGTTAATCTGATGTATTGGTTTGGCAGAACCCTTCCTCATTTTGCTTTTATCTGCACAAACCCATGCGTACGATGATCATGCCTACATTTTTTGTGAAATATAAAGGTTTTCATACCTTTTCCAAGGCATTCAACTATTTTACACTTTTTAGCAGCAGACAGATCATTTTTCTTTCTCATATTGCTTGAAAATGGTGGTCTGCTTAATAATGTGAACCTTTTTTTTTTTTTTTTTTTTTTTTTTTATAGTAATTTTTCCTGCCTCTCTGTGACTGCCTAATGCATATTGGTAGCCTCAGAGTGGCTCTCAGGTCTCAGTGATGCCATATAGTGTCATCTCGTGAGGAGTGAGATTAGACGGGAGCTTACTGCAAGCAGGGGACACCAGCGAACAGCCTGCCAGACAGCGATCACTGTTGGCAGGCTTTTAATTTAGGTACTTTAGCAAATCATGTTGGTTTATATAGCACTGCCATCTCATACAGCCCTGTACAGAGTAATGCTGTCACTTAAATGTCCCTTGGAGTGCTCGCAATCTAATCCCTTTCAAGGGCATATGTCTGTGTGTAGTATAGTGTATGTATCTTGGTCTAGGGACAATTAAGGGGGGGGGGGATACATTTTTTTTTTTATTATTAATAAAAAATAAAAATAGCTGCAGCAATCAGATACCACAAAAAGAAAGCTCTATTGGTGAGAAGAAAAGGGGGTGAAATTCATTTGGGTGCTTAGTTGTATGACCAGCAATAAACCGTTAAAGAGGTGTAACGATCTTAAACGTTACCTCTGTGGTGGAAAGCAGCGCAGCTGCTTTCACACCTGATGTCACCTCTCTGGCCAAGCCATCCCGGGTGTCGCTTCCCGACTCAGCTGGGACAGGGATCTCTGTTGCAGCAGCTTGGGTCCACACGCCTGCGCATGGAGCAAAAGGACCTTTACATGGAGCTAAAGGACCTTTATGGGCAGAGGAGACAGATCAGCTGACTTTGTGGTCAGCTGACTTCCACCTGTCAATCTTCCTTACAGGTTGGTTCAGCCCCTCGGGCGGGGCTGCTTGAATCTGCTGTCAGTATTTAAACCTGGAGTTGTTACTCTGTCTTCTTCTGCTTCTGGCTGCTTCTGCCTTCTGAATCTGTACTGTATCTGTCCGTGTGTTTACGACCTGGCTTGTCTGACCTCGAGAACTATCTCTCCTGTTAGGAGATAGTTCGCAGATCTGTCAGTGACACTTCCTCCATTGGTGTCACTCACGTTCTGTCCTTCCCTCTCCCTGTCTGACTCCTCCCTGTGGAGAGTCCAGACTACGGAAGGAACTTGTTGCTGAGCAGTATTCCTATCTGCTCTTGCACCTGTCTTTCAGGGGCGGTCCCCAAAGTATTACTGTTCGCACCTTAACACTTACACTCGCTCAGGTGACCATTAGAGTCGTGTTTCTGTATCTCTTAGACTGCAGTAAGGTCTGAATCACCTGCTCCACAGGTGACCATTAGAGCCGTGTTATTTGTATCTCTTAGACTGCAGTAAGGTCTGAATCACCTGCTCCACAGGTGACCATTAGAGCTGTGTTATTTGTATCCCTTAGACTGCAGTAAGGTCTGAATCACCTGCTCCACAGGTGACCATTAGAGCCGTGTTATTTGTATCTCTTAGACTGCAGTAAGGTCTGAATTACCTGCTCCACAGGTGACCGTTAGTACCGTATTTCTCTGTCTGTATCTTCCAGCCCCACTAGGGGGCCTTGTGTCTAGTCTGTTCTGTTGGTGTCCTGAGTGTTCCTTACCAACTCCTGTGGTAAGGTCCTGTAAAACCATTAGTGTTACGGTGGTACCAGACACACACTTACGCTCTGCTCTCGTTCTTGCTATACCGGTATTATTGGTGATTCTGCGGATCACACATAATCGAGTATAGCGACTGTATCCTTGGTGATTCCGTAGATCACCAATAATCAGTCATCTGAGTAGTGGCATTAACCGTTACAAGAGGAACTCCAGTGTAAATAATGTAATAAAAAAAAGTGCTTAAAGCAGATCCGAGATGAAAAAGTAACTATAACAAGTAATTTGTCTATATATCTTATCTAAAGTTTAGATTTACACAGCATACCTAGCTGCAAACAGCTTCAAAAGTTTGATTATTTATTCCTGTGATACAATGAGGGCAGCCATGTTCTGTTTGTCACAGGCTGAGGGCTGGAGATGCTATCAGCTTGCCTGTATGTAAATTCAGTCCCCTCTCCTCCTCCCCTCTGCCTCTGAAAACTCTGGCTAGTAACACCTCCCCCTCCTCCTGCCCAGACTGAGCTCCCATAAGCCCTTGCTACTGCCTGAAAATGACAAAGCACTCTGAAAAGCCGTGGCCGAGGCTTGTTTAGTTAATAGGGAATTAGAGTATTAAAACAAAAAAGTATTTGGCTTGAGGAATGCCCTATAAACTATATGAAAGGAACACAATTATGCAATGAGTAAAAGTTTATCTCAGATCCACTTTAATTTTTGCAATAATTATGTATAAATAATTTAGTAAGTGTCTGCTCATTGTAAAATCTTTCCTCTCCCCGATTTATTTTCAGACATTTATCACATGGTGACAGTTTTACTGCTGGCAGGTGATGTCACTGGAAGGAGATGCTGCTTGCTTTTTTGACAGTTGGAAACAGCTGTTATTTCCCATGATGCAACAAGGCTCCCACAGTGTGATGTCAGGACCTCAGAGCTGTGAGGCGCTGACATCATATATGGGAGCCCTTTCACCACAAAATCAGCCATACAGAGCCCCCTGATGATTCGTTCGAGAAAAGGAATAGATTTCTCATGGGAAAGAGGTATCAGCTACTGGTTGGGATGAAGTTCAATTCTTGGTTAAGGTTTCTCTTTAAAGTTGTGAAGTGCGGAATTGTAAAAAATGGCCTGGTCACGAGGCAGGTATAAACCTCTGGTCCTCAAGTAATTAATCGGGATCACCTGGAAAACTAGTTATCAGAGGTCTCCGAGATTGACTTAAAGAGGAACTCCTGTGAAAATAAAAAGGTGCTTAATTTCTACAATAATTATGTATAAATGATTTAGTCAGTGTTTGCTCATTGTAAAATCTTTCCTCTCCCTGATTTGCATTCAGACATTTATCACATGGTTACATTTTTAATGCTGGCAGGTGATGTCACTGGAAGTAGCTGCTGCTTGCTTTTTTGGCAGTTGGAAAGGGCTTGTTCACATCATAAATCGCAATCGTTGATGCCAGCGTTTTGCGATTTTGTGCACAATTTTTTTAGCGCTGGGTTGCGCTTCTAGGCTGACATTTTTCTAAGCCGTTTTTGGGGTTTTTTTGGTTTTTTTTTACTTTTAGCTAGTTTTTGGTCTGATTTAAAGAGCCCCTTACCTAAATAATTGTAATTAGTACAATTATTCTTTTAATGAGTGTACTGGGCAGGATATATAAATGGAGTGGTACCTGCAATGCTTTGTGGGTTTGTAGAGAGGAGTATAGCGATGGAGAAAGAGTTAGTGTTGCTGTTGTCTGCTGTTGCTTTCATGAGGGGAAGGTCCAGGCCTCATCGGTACTGGGTGCATCCCGTGAATGTGAGTCGAGATTGGAAGGGCCAATTCCAGTCTTATTTACCAAGATTTGCATGCTCATCCAGAGAAATTATTTGCTTACACCAGGATGAATATAGCCAGGTAAGTTTAACTGGTTTTTTTTTTGCATTTGTCTGTGTAATACCATGTTTAAGTTATATATTGGCCCTTCAAAGGCATTTTATTTTGAGATATGTTTATTTACTCAAATGTGAACATATCTGACCCCAATTTCCTTAGCAACAGCAATAGGCAATCAATTTGCGTCCACTATACCCAAAGTTCTAAGTATATGTAACTCACATTTTTTTATCCGTTTCAACAATACATCAACCTTTAATTGTTAACCTTATGTATTAACAAAGGAAAATAGTCTTTTTTTTTTTTTTGTAATCTGTTACTTACTGACTCCATAATTTTTTGATGCAAAAAAAAAAAAATGTCCACTGTAGACACAGAAATTTATGTAGTTTTCACGTCAGACTTAAAGTTTACAAATTCTATCTAATAATTGGTAAGTGTCCCTGCGTCCTGTCTATGTGGCAGTGCTTTTGCGCTACTGCGCATGTCAAGCACTGACAGCCGTTGGGACAGGGCGAGCGGGCCCAGCGGGCGGGTGCGTGTGCGGTGATGATAAACGGGCTTAGGTCACTAGTTATAAAATATTAACTTTTCCCCACAGTTTTGTCTATCTCCTGGAGAAATTGGGGCCCAGACTTTTAAGGACAACTACAGTGTTCCAGCTGCCTATATGTAGAGATGGCTCGAACCTCCGATTTTCGGTTCGTGAACCTCGACCGTGAACTTCCGCAAAAGTTCGGTTTGCGAGAACTTTTGCGAACCGCAATAGACTTCAATGGGGAAGCGAACTTTGAAAACTAGAAACATTTATGCTGGCCAGAAAAGTGATGGAAAAGATGTTTCAAGGGGTCTAACATCTGAGTTTTTGCATGGGTGAGTGGGATGCACGCCAAAAGTCCCGGGGAAAAATCTGGATTTGACGCAAAGCAACGTTTTAAGGGCAGAAATCAGATTGCATGCTAAATTAGAGGCCTAAAATGCTTTAAAACATCTTGCATGTGTATACATCAATCAGGTAGTGTAATTAGAGTACTGCTTCACACTGACAGACCAAACTCACTACGCACCGCACACAGCTATTTGTTTAGTGACAGCCATGCTGGACTGGTGCAGGCCATGGCGGTTTTCAAGCCCATATGGTACGGGCTGAGGTAGCTCAATGACAGAACAATAGTGACTGTCCAGCTGATCGAATTTGGTCTGTCCACAATGAAGCAATGAACCAAAGACACTCATATAGCCATCGGTCATTGCTTCATTGTGATACGCAAGCCCCTTCACCGCGGCAAGGTAACGATCACAAAGGGGAATTGACACATGTACATGCCTTTGTTTTGTTGTTGCAGCTGTAGTGCAGCCAGAAAAGTTAGGCAGGCATGTACACGCACCACAAAAATTATTATAGCGGCCGCAAATTAAGGAATCCGCCTCGAGTCCTGGACCCTGTTGGTGGTGGTGAAGAAGGCAGTCAAGCGGCCTGCAGGCAGAGATGCTGTGTGGGGACCGACTTAGTCTTGGGGCAAACAGTCACACAGTGTGCAGGCAGAGATGCTGTGTGTGGGGACTGACTTAGTCTTCGGGCAGGCCAGAGCGTGCTTTTCAGACCAGGCGTCCGTGGTCAGATGAACCCTTGACCCAATGCTGTGTGCCATAGATGTCATCACTTGCCTTTCAACATCACGGTACAGTTTAGGTATCTCCTTTTTTGAGAAATAATTGCGGCCTGGTATCTTCCACTGCAGTGTGTGGCTTTCCTTTTGTGTGCTGATTTTCCTCATGGTCATCCCATTGCAGTTTGTGCTTTGTAATCATGTGCCTTCGTAAGGTAGTTGTCCCTACGCGGGTCTTGGTCTTTCCACGGCTCAATTTTTGGTGGCAGAGAGTACAGATGGCATTGCTCTCACCTCGCTGAGCCCTGTGATGATGGCACTTTGGTGATGGCTGCCGATGGAGTGTTAAGTGGGGTGCCAGAATCAGAGCAGGAGGAGGAAGATATGTCACGCTTCCGTGCAGAAGCTGAGGAAGATGCGGTGTTCTGTGTTAAATAGTCAATTACGTACTGACAATATTGGGGGTTGATAGCACGTGCCTTCTTCTGAACACTGTACTTTGGTCGAGGGCCGCAGGAAATCACGACAGCGCGACCTCGAACAGACCTGCCAGGTGGCCTGCCTCTGGATCTGCCTCTTGTTTTGTCCATATTGGGGGGAATGAGGTGAAAGGTATGCACTGACTTTGGCTAATACAATGTACAGTTACACAGGTGCAGTGAACAGGTTGCAATGACTGCTGGTACAACAATGTGCGGTTACAAAGGTGCAGTTAACAGGTTTGCACGGACTGGTATATAAATATTTAAAGGACTTTGATTTGTCCTTCGAGGATGCTGGTTACCTTAAAGACGCCATGGACAAGAGTATTAATATAATCTTTAAAGAGACTCAGTAAAGAAAATTTCAGCCTTAGTTATTCTATCCTATATGTTCCTTTGCCTGTTCTAATGTGCTCTGGCTTACTGCAGCCTTTCCTAATTGCACAGTGGCTGTGTTATCTCTGTTATATGATCTAATCTGTTTTCTTCAGTCGGCTCTGTCGGCTAAGGCTGGAATGTGTGGAACGTGCAGGGCTGCTTGTGATTGGTAGAAGCTATACACACCCCCTCCAGACCCCCTGCAGGCTCTGTATGACTCACACACTCTGCTTATGTGAGCCTATCACAAGCTGGTTAGTTTGTTTGTAAACACTACCTAAAACTGTTAATTACAAGCCAGGATTGCAGCATATAGTGGCAGAAACAGCACAGAGCCCAGGAGAACATAATGAATAGAATGGTATGCTTTTTGGTGTAAAAATTTTAGAGTACAAATTCTCTTTAACCTCTTGCCGACCGCGTCACGCCAGTAGGCGTGGCCGCGGCGGCAGCCCCAGGACCGCCTAACGCCAATTGGCGTAAAGTCCTGGGGCTCTGTTTTGCAGGAGATCGCGCGCAGGCTGCGCGCGCATCTCCTGCTTGAGGGGCGGAGCTCCGCCCCGCCTTCAGTCTCCGAGCGGCTATTGCCGCTCGGGAGACTGTTAGACGGCGTAATCGCCGTCTATTTACTCTGTGCAGCGCTGCGATCAGCAGCAGCGCTGCACTGGGGACAGCCGTGTGACACGGCTGTCCCCCTGGGGGACAAGAGAGCGATCGGCTCTCATAGGGTAAAGCCTATGAGAGCTGATCGCCATGATTGGCTGGCTGGGGGGAGGAAGCGAGGGAGGGAGGGAAGGGGTTTAAAGGAACAGCTGTTTTTAAAAAAAAAACACAAACAAAAATATTTATAAAAAAAAAAACAAACATGGGGGGAGCGATCAGACCCCACCAACAGAGAGCTCTGTTGGTGGGGAGAAAAGGGGGGGGGAATCACTCGTGTGCTATGTTGTGCGGCCCTGCAGCTTGGCCTTAAAGCTGCAGTGGCCTTTTAAACTAAAAATTGCCTGGTCACTAGGGGGGTTTAGCCCTGCAGTCCTCAAGAGGTTAAGATGGCCAGGGAGGCGGCGACCTTTGGATTTTTAATCTGGAGTAGCCTCTACTAGTATTGCTAGAAACCAGGGCCGGCCTGCTCATGAGGCGGGGTGAAACTTTTGCCTCAGGCGGCAAAGTTCTAGGGGCGGCATCCGCCCGTCCGTGGGTGCAGGGGTGCCGGCCGCCGAGCTGGAGGGGTAGCTGGCAGGACAGGGGTTTTGGGCCTAGCGGTGGGGAGGGGGGTCGGACCCCCCTCCCTCGCCTGGGTCCCCCGATCTGCGCTCCCCTCCAGCTTTAAATGTAGCGTAAGCAGCCGACAGACAGTAAGAGGCACGGGCGGGGGATCACTCACCTTCCTCGTTCCAGCGTGCGCTCCACTGACGTCACTTCCTGCAACGCCGGCCACTGTATTGTACGTGGCCGAATCTGGTTGGATAACCTTGTTAATGGACAACTGTAGTGAGAGGGATACGGAGGCTGCCATATTTATTTCCTGTTAAACAACACCAGTTCCCTGGCAGCCCTGCTGAGCTATTTGGTTGCAGTAGAGTCTGAATAACACTAGAAACAAGCATTCAGCTAATCTTGTCAGATCTGACAATAATGTCAGAAACGTCTCCAATTGACAAATGAGCTAACAGTAGTTCAACCATAATGGGCTAAACTCTACCCCTAATAGGGTATGTATTATGGGGAAATTGAGGTCCTAGACCTGTAATCCATATTACCCCAAAAACAATAAAAAAGACAACTCCCCCCTTAACCTCCTTGGCGGTAATCCGAAGCTAAAGTCAGGGCAGAAAACCTCAGCTAAGAGCGGTAATCCCGACCTCTGGTCAGTTTAGCCGCTGGAGGCTGTGTGCAGAGTATAGCGCGCAGCGGGCATTTGTACATACCTCCTGAGGGATCCCAACATCAGCCGCCATTCTTCTTCCTCTCCTCCAGGGCTCTGCTTCCTCCTGGCGAGATCGCCGGCTGTCGTCATGACGACAGCCGGTAATTTCCCTTTAGAGTTGCAGCACCACCCGGAGTAGGGAGGCATAACTGCAGCGCTGGAGCCAGGGAGGTGAGTGATTTTACTGTTGCAGATCTCCCTGGCAGCATGATTTTTTTCCAGGTTTTAGGGTCTGCAAGGGTGCAAAAAAATTGCACTGCTTTTAGACCCTAAAATCCGGAAAGAATCATAACGCCAAGGGGGTTAAAGTATTATAATAAATAATTGATGTGGCGCTGAATAAATTGTAACGAAAGTCTTTATTAGCCAACAACAACAGGTTAAAAACAATGCGTAGCCACCCAGGATCATCAATCCCTAGGTAGAAGTGTATAAGGCAGGCATGGGCAAACTTGGCCCTCCAGCTGTTGAGGAACTACAAGTCCCACAATGCTTTGCAGGAGTCTGACAGCCACAGTCATGACTCATAGAGGCAAGTGCATTGTGGGATTTGTAGTTCCTTAACAGCTGGAGGGCCAAGTTTGCCCATGCCTGGTATAAGGCAAGCTCCACAAATATAAATGTGTCTTTAATTGGTCCTAATCAAAATGGTATCACACCATAAATATTGCAGACACGCATAATGCCGATTGCATAAGATTATGTGGGTCTGCATTATCTGTATCCAGCGCAGGAGATTTGAGTGCAGCCGGCGCCACCATAGACCATAATAGGAAATACAGCTATAGCGGTGCACAGTGAGTAACTTTGCCGCCGTCAGAAGGCGGAGCTGAAGTTACTTTTAAAACACTGTAATTCATCCGCCAGCAACCGCCACCCAGTTGTTGGCTAATAAAGACTTTTGTTACAATTAATTCAGTGCCATATCAATTATTTATTATATTACTTTAAGGGGAAGTTGTCTTTTTTCTTGTTTTTGGTAATAATGATCTGATCTGCTGCATGCCTGTTCAGAGGCTATGGGTAAAAGTATTAGAGGCAGAGGATCAGCAGGAGAGCCAGGCAGCTGTTATTGCTTAAAGAAAACCTAAACTGAAAATTAAAAGTCAAAATAAACATACACAAGTCATACTTACCTCCTGTGTAGTCTACTCTTCAATCTCTTTCTCCTCTCCTGCATCCTGTTTGTCCACTGTGATCAATGGAATTCTCCGTCCTCCATTTTGAAAATAGCCATTACACCATAACAGCTTTATGGTCAGCACACAGTTAAACTGTAACATCGCCCACTTGAGCCATAGGGAAACATGGACACATCAGTTCTCCACTCAGCAGTAACTGACAGCAACTTATATATAACTGTCAGCAACTGATATATTTCAGTTCTGACAAAATATTGTCAGAACTGGAAGGGATCACTGTAAGAAGAAAATGGTGAGCTTCTGAGAGGAACTGATGGCAAGGCAACTATGTAATGTTCATTTGAAGTTACCTCATGTGTTTATTTTAAATAATTTTACTCAGTACAGGTTCTCTTTAACCTTTTTCACCCAAGAGTTTTTACCCTAACGGACCAGTGCAAATTTCACCTGTCAACGCTCTTCCCTTTCATTTGCTAATAACATTTTCAATACTTATCACAACAAAACGATGTATACTTAGTTTTTTTCACCACAAATTAGGCTTTTTGGGGGTGATATTTGTTTTCAGTAATTACTTTATTTTCTATGCCTTTTAAAGGGAAAAATAAGGCAAAAATAAGAGTAATGCACTCTCATGGCATACATATTTAAAAACTGAGACCCTAAAGTAACGATTTATGTATTCTCTTTTCAATTCTGTCACTTTTGTGGGGTTTTTTTACATTTTACAAGTGTTTTACTTTGGTACAAATTATAGGAAAATAACAATTTTATTGCTTCTCATTCAGTTTGCAGCTAAAAAAAAATGTTAACTTTCATAGGCCTCAGATATCAAACAACCCAAATTCTATTCTCTCACTTGTCACAATTAAAATGATACCCTATATACATAATCAGATAACTGTTTTGGCCACGCAATACACTGTTAACCATAAGCAGCACCAATTGATTTTTCAAGGCAATTTTTTGCACCAAAAGCAATACAGTCATTCTTTCTTAGAAAAGCCCATGGAGCATCTGAACAGTCAAGAAAAGCCATAAATGTCACCATTCTGAAAACTAGAGACCAAGGCCTACTCAGATAAACATATTTTGTAACAGTTGTGCTTACGGTATGTGGTTTTGCTAAAATTGTGCCATAACTTTGAAAATGGTATATTTTTACAGTAAAAAAATATCAAGTTACATAGGCCTGAGCTTTCAAACACCCCAAATTCTACTCTCTTTCTTGTCACGGTTAAATATTAATCATCAGTTAGGATATCAGTTAGGCAGAAAGTTGTGCAATTTAGAAAGCGCAGTAGTTAAGGTTCCCTTTAGGCAGGTAACACACTAGACGCGATTGTGTGCATTTTCCCATGGACGGCAAAATGCACACGATTCTACAGGCTATTGAAATCAATAGCCTTGTGCAGGAAACGTGTGTCGCGACGGTTTGTTCACGTTTTGCGTTTTTCCATCCATTTTTAAATTGCACAACTTTCTGCTTCTTTCCGCACGACGTGCACATTCAGATAATGTACATGCCGTCAGAAATGGGGAAACGTTCTCAGAAAAATGTACATGTTAAGCGTGAACACAAAAGCGCAAACGCAAAACCCGACGGAGACCCGGGAATCACAGGGGAAAACGGCCCTGCAAGTGTGTACCCTGCCTTAAAGAACAGGTCAGAGGTGAAAAAAAGATCTACTTACCTGGGGCTTCCTCCAGCCCCTGGCAGCCTACCTGTCCCTCGCCGCAGTTTTGCCTCCTTTGCAGATGCCGACCTCGTCAGGTCGGCATCTTTTGCGCTTGCATGAGTGTGTGGCTGTGACGCTCGTGATTGCGCTCACGTGGCCTAGAGCATATTGCACAGGTGCAGAAGTGCTGCGCCTGCGCAGAACGCTCCAAATCCCATGAGCGAGTGCAATCACAAGGGGGACCGCTATGTGCTTGCGCAGGCACAGAAGATGCCAACCTGGCAAGGCTGCGGCAAGGGACAGATAGGCTGCCAGGGGCTCGCGCCCGTGCATGAGCGTCAAAAACACTGTATGTTTTAAAACGTCCATTGGTCCATTAACAGGTAAATAAGGCAGTCTCCATATCACTCTCACTTCAATTCTTCTGGGGCACCGATGTGGCAGCAGATTTAATTTGCGTTATAGCTCGTACTACTGCATTACTTAATTCAGCCACGAGGGCCATATAGCTTAAAGAGACACTGAAGCGAAAAAAAATATATGATATAATGAATTGGTTGTGTACTATGAATAATTACTAGAAGATTAGCAAAGAAAATATTCTCATATTTTTATTTTCAGGTATATAGTGTTTTTTCTAACATTGCATCATTCTCTAATATGTGCAGATTGCAACAACACTCTGCATTCAAAATGATTCTTTCAGAGCAGTCTGTGAACTAATGACCTCTCCTCTGGCAGATAAAAAGAAAACTGTTCACTTACAGTTGAGATAATAAAAGTCAGAAGACAGCCCTCTCCATGACTTTGAAAGTTGTAGAGATTAATGGCTTTTTTGCATAGAGATAACAACTGGAGTTTCTTAACTCTTCCTGTACTGGAAACAATTACACTGATGTATCTGATCTTAATGTTTTATTTCTTAGCTGTGCTACACATACAAATCATAATATCATAATTTTTTTTTCGCTTCAGTGTCTCTTTAAGACTTGGAAGGGTGATATGACTTTGAAAAATAAACTGTGCAATCCCCTTTGAGGGTAAACTCTTATTTGGTAAGATGCACTGATGGCACAGTACACATTTATAAATCAAAATGTATATATCATTGCATCTAATTTTTATCTTTTATTCAATTGTTTTTGTCAAGATTGTGTCAAAATCGAACATATGTGTGTGGTACATTGGTTAGCAGAGTCTAAATTTTCATTTGAGTGGAAAAATGATAAAAATTGTCAAAGCAAAAAAAAATAAAAAGTTAAAGATTGTAACGTGTGTGGCTACCATAAGTCTCCCCCCATGTGCTGCCCACCAGAGTGGTATGTGTGCTTACTCCAGGCCCTCTCCCCCCCCCCCCCCCCCCGCATGTGCTGCCCGCCAGAGTGGTATGTGAGCTTACTCCCCCTTCATTAGTTGCCTGCTGGGGTGCAGTATGTGTGCTAATGTCCTCCCTGTCATGTGCCCCCGATCAAATTGCGTGAATATGGAAATTGCGTGAATATATAGTTACATAGTTAATTGGGTTGAAAAAAGACATACGCCCATCGAGTTCAACCAGAAACCTCAAGCAGTATGTGTAATTATTTTCCCTCTTAGAGAGTCCCACAGACATATGCAGAGCCTTGAACAGTGTGGAGCGTTCACTCAGTGGTTCACGCCGCCAGAATTCATTGTCCGCTTGATTATTGTAGTTGCATCTCTATGACCCCCTGCAGTGATGCACGCAAGGTGAGGGCATGACTGATAGACAAGCTAAAGAAGAATGCTGGTGGCGGTGAGTGAACGTTCTGCTGTGCAATGCTCTGCATATGCTGACGAGACACTACTGGGGGACTCCAGCAGGCAGCACATGATGGGGAGGACATAAACACACATACCGCTCTGGCAGGCGGTATATGGGGGGTAACGTAAGCACACAATCTTCTCCGTCAGTGGGACATGGGGGGGGGTTAACATAAGTACACATACTGCTCCTGCGGACAGCACATGAAAGGGAGGACAAGCACATGCCAAAAATAATTATGCACACAGCATAGTGATTCAAGTAAAAAACAAGCCCGCCACATTTTTTTTGGTCCCAAAAACACGGCTTATACTTGAGTATATACAGTAGTTCCATTTTGAAGAGAATTTGCAAAATATAAGAAAATACAATTTCTTCCAAGGTGTTGAAATGTCTTTACAAATATTATTGCTCTATTTTACATCTGCTGCAAGGATAGACAGGTAAAAATGATCATGGTATGAAACGGGAGGCCTGGCGAACAGTTCCAGACGAACAGTCACTGTTCACCAGCGCCAGTTAGAGGCGAGCCATACGGGATATTCACGCCCACGCTATACTTTTCCATAGGGCTATTTTTTTTACCTTTCACCCTGAAGTCAGGTGGGACAAAATGGCCAGTCCAACCTGATCACCACCTGAGTCACTCACCCTCCCCGCCTCATAAACAGCACAATCCTGGCGGACATTTTTTTACTCTGCCTGTAGTCAGTGTAGGATGAAGAAGAGTGTAGCTGCTTTCTAGGTGCACTGCTACATGTAGTGCACCAGCTAGTCCAATAGGAGGCGTATTGTAGTCGCATCTCTATGACCCCTGCAGTGGCGCACGTAATGTGAGGTGCAAGTAGAGAGCACGATTGAGAGGACTCATCCTGACCACAAAAGTAATTTTGTGTACTGCCATTGACCCAGCTGTATGCTGTACTGATATTTTGTTGTTGCACTGTGGTGTGGTACAACACGTAGCAACACAACACAACACCTGTATACAATGTAGTGTGTGGCTGGTACTGTCCCCCACACAGCATCACCCTTGTAACTCACCTTACTGTGCGTTACTTGTGCGTTACTTTCAGTGATATATCAGTCAATGTGTGATTAAAAAAATTAACAGCCTCACAGCCATTTTTGTCACTTACTGATTGTTGATTGGCATACGTTGTTACACCAACACACCTTACTGTCTGTTATTTTTAGTGATATATTAGTCTTAACTGTGTATAGTGTAATACCCACACCCGTGTCACCTTACTGTGAGTCACTGTCGGTGATCTCAGACAGTCAGTGAGTCCTTTAAAAAAAAAAAAATACAGTAACATAGACAAAATTGAATACAAGAAAGAAATTCTGTTATCTCCCATGATGCAGAGGGACAAAACCTATGTAAGCAGGACGCAACAGAGTAGAGACAATGGATGCCTTACTCACAAGCCATGATTACCTCTTAGGTGTAGACATGGTAAATTAGTACCTTCACTTAAAGATAATCTGAAGCTTTATTTAAAAAATACAAAAAAAAACAAAAAAAAAAACAGATACTTACCTTAGGAGAGGGAAGGCTCTGGGTCCTACAGAGCCTTCCGGTTCCTTTCCTCATCCCCTTGTTCCCCCACAGGCTCCTCCGTTTAAATCTCCTGCCGCGGGAGGCTTCAGAAGTCTTCGGGAGCCAGAGTACTCCCAAAGATGGGCGGCTCTGTACTGCGCATTTGCGAGTGTGCGAGAAAGGGCGCTCGCGCGTGTGCAGTATGGAGTGGCCTGTCTTCGGGATCCCAAGTGTTCCGAAGACTTCCAAAGCCCACTCGAAGCGGAAGAGAGCAGTCTCTGCTAATGGGAGAGCCAGCGCAGGAACGACAGGATGAGGAGGAACGAGAAGGCTCTATATGACCCAGAGCCTTCCCTCTCCTTAGGTATCTGTTGTTGTTTTTTTCATTTTCACTTCAGGCTCCCTTTAATTTAGCATTTTTTCATGTAAAATGTCATGTTCCTGCATACTCCAGCAAAAAACACATTTCTTATTTTGTTTTGCGGGAAACAAAGCCATGTGCAATGTTTGTTTATTATTCAACTAGCAGACCCAAGCCCATTTAAAAACGGGCTCTAGGGTCTGTGTTTTTCACCACCGCCCACTGCATGTTCTGCGCATGCGCGCGCGCGTACCCATACACTTTCCTTGCACATCAAAGGTCAAATAACACAATCTTCTGGTCTTCACTGCCAATGCACCGGTAAAAGCTGCGTAAGGAAACGGTTAGTTACACAGAAATTATAGTGAGCTACAATAGGTCTTCTCATACAACAATCAACCACTTTACAGCATATACAATTCACAGTACCTATGTTGGGCGTGGGCTGGGGATAGGACTGGTCTACTGAGCAATTCAGTCCAGTATCGGATCAGTTCTCAGTCTCTTGCAACTAAGTTAAAGTTCTATTGCTCAGCAAAACCTTGGGGGAAACGCGTGACAGTTCGCAATAGGGTACTGAGTAGCAGTTCATTTGTTGGTCCAATCAGGACATTCACCTTGCTCCAAGATCTTATATACTCTTTAGGTTGTATTTGTAGCACTCAATACACTCTACTCAGAATACCTCCCCTCTGGATTGGGCTTCCCGAAACAACAAACAGAATAAAAGATAAAGCAAATAATCAAAAAGGGTTAAAGTAAAATAAAGACAAACAAAATAAAATATAAAGTGACCGATGCACCCCTCTGTACCATCAACACCCTCCCACTACAATAGGACTCTGTTTAATATCACACTCCTGTTAACTCTGCAGAACACATCAATTGAAGAACTTGTAACTCAACTCCTGACTCCAAACGGACTTGACAGGGACAATGTCTCTTTATCAACCAGACATTAAAGGACTTACGAGCCCAAATTAAAAAAAAAAAAAAAAAGTCTGTACCTGCATGAATTTTGAAGGCACGGAGGACGCCATCGGCGCCCTCCGTGCAGTTCCGCCGGATCACCGCTGCTTATTCTCCCCCCGGCCGGATCCCGACCCACAGCCCGGGTAGGGCTCTCCTGCCTCCTCAAAAATGGCCAACGGAAGAGGCCGCGGCTGCGCAGTCTGCACAGATGCGAGTGCGGCTGCGCAGCTCTAGGGCCACCCCCCCAATCCATGCTACAGGAGAGCTGCGGACTGCGCAGCTGCGGCCTCCTCCGGCGGCCATATTTGAGGAGGCAGGAGAGCCCGACCCGGGCTGTGTGGTCGGGATCCAGCTGGGGGGAGAATAGGCAGCGGGGACCCAGCGGAACTGCACGGAGGGCGTGGATGGCATCCTCCGTGCCTTCAAAATTCATGCAGGTACAGACCTTTTTTTTTTTTATTTGGGCTCTTAAGTTAAAGAGACACTGAAGCGAAAAAAAAATGATGATATTATGATTTGTATGTGTAGTACAGCTAAGAAAAAAAACATTAAGATCAGATACATCAGTGTAATTGTTTCCAGTACAGGAAGAGTTGAGAAACTCCAGTTGTTATCTCTATGCAAAAAAGCTATTAAGCTCTCCGACTAACTTAGTCGTGGAGAGGGCTGTTATCTGACTTTTATTATCTCAACTGTAATTGAACTGTTTACTTTTCCTCTGCTAGAGGAGAGTTTATTACTTCACAGACTGCTCTGAAAGACTTATTTTGAATGCTGAGTGTTGTGTAATCTGCACATATTATAGAATAATGCAATGTTAGAAAAAACACTATATACCTGAAAATAAAAATATGAGAATATTTTCTTTGCTGCTAATCTTCTAGTAATTATTCATAGTACACAACCAATTCATTATATCCTATATATTTTTTTCGCTTCAGTGTCTCTTCAAGGCAATCAGCCCTGTGAGACATGCTGGATGCATGATTAGTTAGATTTACTTTGTCCTCTTTTCAGAGTTGTGCTGTGCGGCGATGCTGCAGTGGGATGACCTGGTGTCGCAGGTCGAGAGTGATTGCTCGCAGACGCAGGGGGCGAGGGACTCTGAACAGTTAATTAACGGTGCTTTTCGCAGATTGACTAGATTGTATGAGAAAAAATCGCGCCTTTGGTGGAATGTTAACTACAACAAAACTTATTTAGAGGAACATTACAGTCCCATGTGGCTCCGTTTTCAAATTTTTCCTCATAGAAAGAATATCTCTGAGGATTTTAAAAAACGATGGGAGACCAACTTTGAGAGCTGTGCTAGGGTTTGTTTGGGTCTAATGAATGAATTGGACGAAACCGACCTCACTGGCACAGAAGCTGAGATAGTTAAGACAACCTCATCAATTGAATCTTTCAAAACCGACCCTCTATACAAAAAGCGTAATCAAGAGCTAGAAGCCCATATCAAAAAATTCAATAAAGACCTTGTGATCCAACGTGACCAGAAACTATTGAGGGATCGTGTAGCCTATAAAACAGGGTCCGCTAATTGGTGGGGTTACCGCCCACCTAAGCCATTTAAACCAAAGGGTGGCAAACCTAACCCTGCTCGGGTGCCGCCTACACAGCCGGCACCCGTTGAATCCGATTCCTCAGTTGTGAGTGGAAGTTCTGCTCCGGCTGGTGATACTGTTCCCCCTCCTCGAAGAAGCCCTAAAAAATATAACCTTAGACAAAATAATACCAAGAGGGGCCAACGTCCCAAGCAAGGTAAAAACCCATCTGCAGGAGCTACGGGTGGAACATGTGGCAAGGGTTCGGACTTCGCCCCGGGGGAAGACGAGGGGGATTGCCCCTCTTCTGGGCCCTCGTCTTCGTCTTTTTTGGGGTGAACGGGCTGACGGATGGGGACGGTCGGGTTGTCGATGTCCTTGTTGAGGGTGGCATTGAGTTACAGGTAATCAATCTTATGGGCGAGATACTCCCTGAGTCTGCACGCTCACTTCTAGCCAGGGGCCTGGGGTTCTGCCCGACATACGACTCCGATATTTTTGAAGTTATAACAGACATACACATTTTTGGACGTAAGATTCTTATGAGATTACTCCATGATGGTTCTGTGAGAGACGTTTTACCGTCTCTATCTAGGATCGAGTTGTCTGGTCAGGACCGGCGGGCATTGGCTGATTTGATCGATTTGCAGATTGAGGAGGACCCTCAAGTCTCGGGAGATGATATATTAAGCTCTATGCCCGACACATTGCCTGTGACATACCAGCCCACTTTGAATGAACTTGAGCTCAGGAACAGGTCGCACCATTTCCGCCCTTTTCCGTCAGCCCCAGTCTGAGAACTTTCGTCTCGGTTGTGGAACGTGACACTAAACGCCTGTCTGGGAGGAGTTCCGGCTCCCACAATCTTTCTGCAGAGGAGCTCACGGCACTGGAGTGGCTGAGACAGCAGACTAAGTGGGAGATTAAGCCCTTTGATAAGGGGGGCAATGTTGTTGTTATGGGGGTGCAGGCCTACAGGGATATGTGCCTTGACATATTGACACGGCGGGAGTGCTATGTGCGCATCTCCGCGTCCAGAGTTGCCAGATGCCAAAAGCAATTTTTTACTATCATTGATGACGCCCTCAGGCGCAGCGTTATAGGGGAAGACATTGTACAGTTTTTGAAGGTCTTACACCCTATAACGCCTACCTTCTACGCTTTACCAAAGATTCACAAGTCCAGGACGTGCCCTCCTGGCCGCCCAATTGTCTCTGGTCGTGGTTCCCTGACTGAGCGGGCGAGCGTGTACATTGATCGGCACCTTCAGCCTCATGTGCAGGCTTTGCCCTCTTATGTCAGGGATACCATGCATCTTTTGAGGATTTTAGAGGGGGTCTTTGTCCCTCCTGGTGCATATCTTGTTGCTCTGGACGTGGAGGCGTTGTACTCGAGTATCCCGCATGATCTTGGTATTGCTGCTGTTGAAACTTTCCTGTGCGAGCTCGATATTAGGCGAACGGCCCATAATATCTTTTTATTAGATCTTTTGAGATTTTTGCTTCTTAATAATATTTTTGTTTTCGATGGATCGCACTACCTCCAGGTGCAGGGGGCGGCTATGGGGACCACATGTGCCCCCTCGTATGCCACCCTGTACCTGGGGGAGTGTGAACTTTCGAACTTCTCGGACGAGGGTCTCTCGATGTACCTGTGCCACGTCTTGATGTGGCACAGGTACATCGATGACATCTTTATCGTCTGGACGGGGACTTCCTGCGAACTTAGACAATTTGTCGATATTTTGAACAAAAATGCAAGGAACTTACGCTTTACGATGACGTTTGATTGTAGGAAGATTTCATTTTTGGATATTTGGATCGTCATTGACGATCACGGCTGTTTGTCTACGGGCTTGTACAGAAAAGAGACAGCCACTAATGCCCTTCTTAGGGCTGATAGTTTCCATCCTGGACACACTGTCAGGGGCATCCCTGTGGGCCATTACCTCCGCATTAGGAGGAACTGTACTTCCACCGAGACTTTTGAGGAGGAAGCAGCGATCTTGAGATTTTTTCCGCTTAAGGGATCGGGGTTACCCAGATCGAGTCCTGCGACAGGCATACCAACAAGCTTGTGTGGCCGAGCGAGGTGCATTACTGGCCCCTGGCGGGCCTCGGAGAGACGGGGCGGACTGCACACGCCTTTGCCTGCGCTATTCCGCGCAGTTTAAAGAAATTACTCGCGTTTTGCAGCGTCATTGGTACATTCTTACCAATTACCCTAAAATTGAACCTAAAATTACGTGCAGGCACGCGCCGTCTCTCCGTGACCTGATTGTCAGGAGCCATTTCCGTGGGCACTGAGACCACGCGTCCTCATTGCATCGTAACCGGGACATACAGTTGTGGTGAATGCACTGTCTGCCGGTTTTTATTCATTGGGTGGGAAGTTGTCCTTCCCAATGGTCATCACTGGCGTTTGCAACATTTTGTCAATTGTAATACCCAATTTGTGGTTTACCTTTTATTGTGTCCTTGTGGCGCCTTTTACATCGGTAAGACCAGACGTGATTTTAAATCTAGAATTGGTGAGCATATTGCCAATATTAAAAGCATTGTATCCACCACACCTGTTGTGAGGCACTTTAGATCTGAGCATGGGGGCAGCACTTCGGGTATACGATTTGTCGGCCTCGACCGTATACACACCACCATTAGAGGGGGAAATTTTGATCGTTTGTTGCTACAGAAGGAGTCTCGGTGGATTTATGAGTTGGAGGCCACTGAATATCCTGGCCTCAATGAAACGGTCGGATTTGCGGCCTTTTTACCTCATTGATCTCTCCCCCTTCTCTGTTCTCTCTGCTTGCCCCGCTGTCTTCTGCTGCTCTCTCCTTTTTGTCTGACCTCTTCGATGCCCCCTGTGTCTGCGAGCCTCCCTATGCTCCGGCCTGTTGTCTCTGGGTTTTTTCCTCTGCGGCATCTGCCGTCACAGCTGGTTTTTGTTTTTGCCGTTTTTGTTTCTTATTAGTGCGCCGTGTTAACGCACGGCCTGGACTCGGTTCTGCGTTTTCGCAGTCCCTTTTGGCCTAAGCTTGAGATTAAAATTGATATTATAATAATTTCTGCCGACTCTGAGCTGTTAATATAGTTTTTTTTGACTGTTTGTGTATGTATGCGTTTGCATGGTTTTCACGCTATATTATTCGCATATATGTTTTGCTGATACTTTCTAATATACATCCGTGTGCTGCCCTATGGCCCCTCTTTCCTCGTCCCCGCTGTGCCCTTTCACCTGTGATCACCACACCATCACGCTGTAAGCTGGCTCCTTCTGTCCGGCTTAGTGGCTGGGCTTTCTGTGGGGGCGGTGCTGAGCTGCGTGCCCAATGCGGCGCAAGCGCGCATGCGTACGCGTGTGCGTCGTTTTGACGCGTACGTAATTACGCATGCGTGCGCGCACGTGACTGGTGACGCCGCTCTTTAAGGGGCTATGGGCAGTGCACGGTTTGTAGCCACGCCTCCCTTCGAAAAAGCCGGTAGACCCGGCGAAACATGTCAGGGCTGCCGGCGTGGTGTTAGCACCTGCCTGCCTTGCGGCCTGCCGCCCTTCCACTGCCTGCATCCATCCTCTGCTGGCCTGGGACACCTTTATGACTACACTGCGAACTGCCATTGTAGTCCCCTGTCTGCCTGGGACTCTGCATTGATCTTCACAGCTTGCTCTACCAGGAGACTGGACTGGATTTCCTTGCTTGACGGAAGGTCACTCCCCCAGCCTTGGGCTCCAGCACATGGGGTTGAGGGACCTGGCAGCCCCCAGGAGCTAACTGGACTCCGCACTGCTGTATCAGGACTGGGTATAGTATGGCTCATGATCTGTGCTATATACTTGAACTGTGCCTGCTGCAACCTGAATTTGGTCCGTTCATGCTTGCTACACTATTTCATTGAATTGCTTATCTGCTGATGTTACACCAGCTTCCTGGCTTTCTCTGGATCCATCATATCCCAGCTATTTATGCCGGCTTGCTAACTGTGATAACCCCTTTGTGCCTCTTATGGTATATCATGTTTGCCTAGGCTATATACCCATTTGCATGACAATTTTTGGGGATCCCTGATCACAATAGGTGGTCTTAGGTAGCGGTGTGTTTGGATGTTTGGCTGGTTGCTGAGTGAGGCTTCATGGCAGGTTACATTGGTGCTTTTTAATATGTCTAATTATAACATTAATACATTTTGTACTTTTGCACTTTATTTTTGATTTTTGTGATATGACAAGACAAGACAAGACAAATAACATTTATATTGCGCTTTTCTCCTTGTGGACTCAGTGACATATGCCCCCCAGACTCCCTTTTTCCTTTACTTTTACGTCCTCTTAAGTCCTTTAATGCTGGCAGGGGGCTACATCAGCTGTGCGGGTACTGTAGGGAGGCTTATGACAGTCTATCAGCATCAGCTAGTCCTGAACATGCAATGTACTTCTTATCCTCAACAGTATCTTCTCCAAGTTCAATGTCACTGTGTGTGGAAAGCTTTCTCACACTAACATTCTCTAGTGACACCACTTTGAAACACACTAGGTGGTTTGGGGTTGGCCCGCAGGCCTGTACTCATCTGTCTGTGGCTAGAGATGGCCCGAACCTCCGATTTTCGGTTCGCGAAACCCCGTACGAACTTTCGCGAACTGCAATAGCCTTCAATGGGGAGGCGAACTTATAAAACTAGAAACACTTATGCTGGCCAGAAAAGTGATGGAAAAGATGTTTCAAGGGGTCTAACACCTGGAGGGGGCATGGCTGAGTGGGATACATGCCAAAAGTCCCGGGGAAAAATCTGGATTTGACGCAAAGCAGCGTTTTAAGGGCAGAAATCACATTGAATGCTAAATTACAGGCCTACAGTGCTTTAAAACTTCTTGCATGTGTATACATCTATCAGGTAGTGTAATTAAAGTGTAATTAGTGTACTGCTTCACACTGACACACCAAACTCACTGTGTAATGCACCGCAAACAGCTGTTTGTGTAGTGACAGCCGTGCTGGACTACTGCACAGTGCGCACCATGGCGAGATTGCTCTTCCTCATTCAGTGATGTCAGGTTAGGTAATGTCTGACTGCCTTATCAACTTTCGATGGTTCTATCATTACCATTGTTAAAGCTTACATCTATTTTTTTTTACATTACATTTTCTACTTGCTGTTCAGTACCTGCAACGAGAGTCTATTATGGAGGGCAAGTCTGCCATTGTAACCAAGGGTAATGGCCGGTGAATCGGTTCGATTCCAGTCCGAAGTGGGAGCCTGAGACCCATGCTGTATAAGTCCTTTACCTGCCCTAACCACGCTTTGCAGACCAGTCATCTGTGGTCAGATGGACCCTTGACCCAGCTTAAGACAAACCAAGTCGACAGCATTTGTTAAGAATGTGTTATGGAGGGCAAGTCTGCCATTTATTCAACTGTGTGAAACTTTCTTTGGTACTTTCTCAGTACCATGGTGTCCACGGCGGGTAACAAACAGGCCGAGGAATCCTGCTTCGATTCCGTTCTGGAGTTGGAACCTAAGAAACGGCTACCACAAGGAAGGAAGTAGGCACAGCAGGAGATACACTGGTCCTGACTGTAAAAGTTAAAGAAAGAACTGACAACCAGGACTTTTTCGAGGCCCTGCTGTAATGAATCAACTTTAAATCTTTTAACGAGAATCTGTTATGGAGGGCAAGTCTGATGGTGCCTTCACTGCAATTCACCAGGTTGGTCTCCGTCGAGAATCTGTTATGGAGGTCAAGTCTGCCATTGTGACCACTGACCTTGGGTAATGGCCGGGGAATCCTTCCTATTCTGATTCCGGTCCGGAGTTGTAGTCTAAGAAACGGCTACCACTACACATCCAGGCAAGGAGGGCAGCAGGCATGGCATGCCCGCCCCGAGGTAGTGACCAAAAATAACAATACAGGACTCAGGAGGACTTTCGAGGCCCTGATCTAATGAATCAACTTTAAATCCTTTAACAAGAATCTGTTATGGAGGGCAAGTCTGATGGTGCCTTCACTGCGATTCACCAGGTTGGTCTCCGGTGAGAATCTGTTATGGAGGTCAAGTCTGCCATTGTGACCACTGACCATGGGTAATGGGTGGGGAATCCATCCTGGTCTGATTCCGGTCCGGAGTTGTAGCCTAAGAAACGGCTACCACCACACATCCAGGCAAGGAGGGCAGCAGGCATGGCATGCCCGCCCCGAGGTAGTGACCAAAAATAACAATACAGGACTCAGGAGGACTTTCGAGGTCCTAATGTAATGAATCAACTTTAAATCCTTTAACGAGAATCTGTTATGGAGGGCAAGTCTGATGGTGCCTTCACTGCGATTCACCAGGTTGGTATCCGGCGAGAATCTGTTATGGAGGTAAAGTCTGCCATTGTGACCACTGACCATGGGTAATGGCTTGGGAATCCTTCCTGGTCTGATTCCGGTCCAGAGTTGTAGCCTAAGAAACGGCTACCACCACACATCCAGGCAAGGAGGGCAGCAGGCAGTCATGCACGTCCCGAGGTAGTAACCAAAAATAACAATACAGGAGGACTTTCGAGGCCCTGATGTGTATGTGAAATGAATCAACTTTAAATCCTTTAACGAGAATCTCTTATGGCGAACAATGACGACACCACTTGCCTTTCAGAAAAATCTGTTCTGGTGGGCAAGTCTGCCGTTCATTCAAGTGAAAGGTATGCACTGACTGCCAGGTATAATACAATGTGCAGTCACAGATGCAGTGAAAGGTATGCAGTGACTGCAAACAGCCATTTGTGTAGTGACGAACCGTGCTGGACTGGTGCGCACCATGACGAGAATGCAGGTGATGGTGGCTTTACAGCCCATATGGACTCCCGGCTGATGTAGCTGAATGACAGAACAGTGACTGTCCAGCTGATCAAATTTGGTCTGACCACAAAGAAGCAACGACCTTATTATATTTGGTGTGCCAACCCCCGAGACACTCATATAGCCGGCGGTCATTGCTGCATTGTGATGCGCAAGCCCCTTCACTGCGGCAAGGTAATGATCACGAAGGGGGATGGGCAAATGTACATGCCTTTTGTTTTGTTGTTGCAGCCGACCACAGTGCAGCCAAAAAAATGAGGCAGGCATGTGAACGCCCCAGAAAAATTATTTTAGCGGCCGCTGCTAGCAGCAGCCTAAAAAATTCAGGAATCCGCCTGGAGTCCTGGACCCTGTTGGTGGTGGCGGAGAATGCAGTGGTGCTGTGTGGGGAGCAACTTAGTCTTGGGGCAGGCAGCCAGCAGTCACACGGCGTGCAGGCAGAGATGCTGTGTGTGGGGACTGACTTACTCTTTAGGCGGGCAGTAGCCAATCGTTATCCATGCCTCATTCATTTTGATAAAGGTGAGGTACTAAACACTTTTGTGACTTAGGCGACTTCTCTTCTCAGTGACAATGCCTCCAGCTGCACTGAAGGTCCTTTCTGACAGGACGCTTGCGGCAGGGCAAGAGAGAAGTTGGATGGCAAATTGGGACAGCTCTGGCCACAGGTCAAGCCTGCGCACCCAGTAGTCCAAGGGTTCATCGTCGCTGC
Organism: Hyperolius riggenbachi; assembly: GCF_040937935.1. NCBI lineage: Eukaryota > Metazoa > Chordata > Amphibia > Anura > Hyperoliidae > Hyperolius > Hyperolius riggenbachi. The sequence continues at coordinate 158,844,057 of NC_090656.1, read as the reverse complement.
TCACAGTGTCTACATCCACAGTTAAGGCCAGGTAGTCGGCTACCTGCCGGTCCAGGCGTTGGTGGAGGGTGGATCCCGAAGGGCTACGATGAGGCGTTGGACTAAAGAATGTCCACATGTCCGACATCACCATGAGATCGCTGGAGCATCCTGTCCTTGCCTACGTGAACAAGGGAGGAGGATTAGTGCTGTCACATCACCCTTAAACGCATTGTAAAGCATAATTTCCAGCTTGTTCTGCATGTGCTGCATCCTTTCCGCCTTCAGGTGAGTTGGTAACAGGTCCAGGCCCCTAGCGCACTAAAACATAACTTTTATTAGTTCTATTAAAATCAGGTATATCAAAGGTACAGCATTTATAAAACAAAAAACAGCTGCGTTGGAGTTTGACACTATTGTGTCACATATGTATCATATCACTGGGATGGATCACTTTCAGGTAGATAAAGATTGTACATCTATGTGCATGTGTCGTGGAGAGGAAAGGGATCTCCTCTCCAGCACCTATGCACAGCTAGTACATGCACAAATAGGACCTGCTGATCACACCCTCTTGCACCAAACACAGGTCTAACGGACAGTAGGGGATCACACCATGCAAACAGTGTACAAAATTACAAATAACTCGACATGTTTCAGCTAAACGCCTTCTTCCGGAGTGAATACATATATACAGTGCTGTGCATCAAACATATACAGTGCCCCTGCCCCACATAACTGTCATCATATATAGCCCCTATCAGAGCTAAATGCCGTCCTTAACTCACAGTCTTATATACTGAGCATTTCCTCTCTCCCTTGGGCGTCGCCCAGCAGGGGAGAGAGGAAATGCTCAGTATATAAGACTGTGAGTTAAGGACGGCATTCAGCTCTGATAGGGGCTATATATGCTGACAGTTATGTGGGGCAGGGGCACTGTATATGTTTGATGCACAGCACTGTATATATGTCACTCCGGACGAAGGCGTTTAGCTGAAACATGTCGAGTTATTTGTAATTTGTACACTGTTTGCATGGTGTGATCCCCTACTGTCCGTTAGATCTGTGTTTGGTGCAAGAGGGTGTGATCAGCAGGTCCTATTTGTGCATGTACTAGCTGTGCATAGGTGCTGGAGAGGAGATCCCTTTCCTCTCCATGACACATAAACATTGATGTACAGGATCTTCTCAAAAAATTAGCATATTGTGATAAAGTTCATTATTTTCTGTTATGTACTGATAAACATTAGACTTTCATATATTTTAGATTCATTACACACAACTGAAGTAGTTCAAGCCTTTTATTGTTTTAATATTGATGATTTTGGCATACAGCTCATGAAAACCAAAAATTCCTATCTCAAAAAATTAGCATATTTCATCCGACCAATAAAAGAAAAGTGTTTTTAAAACAAAAAAAGTCAACCTTCAAATAATTATGTTCAGTTATGCACTCAATACTTGGTCGGGAATCCTTTTGCAGAAATGATTGCTTCAATGCGGCGTGGCATGGAGGCAATCAGCCTGTGGCACTGCTCAGGTGTTATGGAGGCCCAGGATGCTTTGATAGTGGCCTTAAAGTTAACCTCCGGACTAAAAATCGACTCAGCAGCACTGAAAAGGCTTTGTGTTTCTTTAACAGTTTCAGAGCATCAGAACTTTGTTACTCTTATACAAGCCTCATTTTTAGCTGCACAGAAGAAAACTGCCCGGGCTCTTTTCCCCTGATGCTGTGCAAAGCATGATGGGATTTCTGATTTTGTTGTTCTCGTTCTGCTGTTTTGGTGCAATTTTTTTTTTTTTACATTTTGAATTTGACATTTGAAGCCTAGGGTGCGCAGCTGGGAGGGGTGATCAGGGCACAGGACAGTTGGAACTGTGCCTCCTGCTCCCTGTCACCTCCTTTCAACCAAAAAGATGGCTGCCCCCATGACAAAGATGGCAGCCCCCATGAATCACAAACATTTGCCTGTTCTTTTAAAACAGGGTGGGTAAGAGATTATATTACCTATCTATTCTAATTAACATAACTAATGTAACTTGATGACAGTATGTTTGTTTAGGCTGAAGTTCCCCTTTAAGCTCATCCAGAGTGTTGGGTCTTGTGTCTCTCAACTTTCTCTTCACAATATCCCACAGATTCTCTATGGGGTTCAGGTCAGGAGAGTTGGCAGGCCAATTGAGCACAGTAATACCATGGTCAGTAAACCATTTACCAGTGGTTTTGGCACTGTGAGCAGGTGCCAGGTCATGCTGAAAAATGAAATCTTTATCTCCATAAAGCTTTTCAGCAGATGGAAGCATGGAGTGCTCCAAAATCTCCTGATAGCTAGCTGCATTGACCCTGCCCTTGATAAAACACAGTGGACCAACACCAGCAGCAGCCATGGCACCCCAGACCATCATTGACTGTGGGTACTTGAGACTGGACTTCAGGTATTTTGGCATTTCCCTCTCCCCAGTCTTCCTCCAGACTCTGGCACCTTGATTTCCGAATGACGTGTAAAAGTTGCTTTCATCCGAAAAAAGTACTTTGGACCACTGAGCAACAGTCCAGTGCTGCTTCTCTGTAGCTCAGGTCAGGCGCCTCTGCCGCTGTTTCTGGTTCAAAAGTGGGTTCATGCTTCTATCCGCTGAAACACTTTATGGAGATGAAGATTTCATTTTATTTAGCACGGCCTGGCACCTGTTCACAGTGCCAAAACCACTGGTAAATGGTTTACTGACCATGTTATTACTGTGCTCAATTGGCCTGCCAACTCTCCTGACCTGAACCCCATAGAGAATCTGTGGGATATTGTGAAGAGAAAGTTGAGAGACGTAAGACCCAACACTCTGGATGAGCTTAAAGCAGAATATAACCCTGCATTTCAACTTTGCTCTAAAACATTATTTACAGTATATTATATGCAACCAGCATTTTTTTTTTTACTAGACCAGCATTGGAAGGGTTACACAGAGTTTTAAAGTTCCTGGAGATTTCTGCAGACGCATCCGAAGCTGAAATAGATACATTTTGTTTACATGAATGTATCTAAGTGTTGAATGTTACACACTTTGGCTGTCCTCCAGCTCAGTCAGAGAGATGAGTCACATTCAACACTTAGATACATTTATGTAAACAAAATGTATCTATTTCAGCTTCGGATGCGTCTGCAGAAATCTCCAGGAACTTTAAAACTCTGTGTAACCCTTCCAATGCTGGTCTAGTAAAAAAAAAAATGCTGGTTGCATATAATATGCTGTAAATAATGTTTTAGAGCAAAGTTGAAATGCAGGGTTATATTCCGCTTTAAGGCCGCTATCGAAGCATCCTGGGCCTCCATAACACCTGAGCAGTGCCACAGGCTGATTGCCTCCATGCCACGCCGCATTGAAGCAGTCATTTCTGCAAAAGGATTCCCGACCAAGTATTGAGTGCATAACTGAACATAATTATTTGAAGGTTGACTTTTTTTTGTTTTAAAAACACTTTTCTTTTATTGGTCGGATGAAATATGCTAATTCTTTGAGATAGGAATTTTTGGTTTTCATGAGCTGTATGCCAAAATCATCAATATTAAAACAATAAAAAAGCTTAAACTACTTCAGTTGTGTGTAATGAATCTAAAATATATGAAAGTCTAATGTTTATCAGTATATTACAGAAAATAATGAACTTTATCACCATATGCTAATTTTTTGAGAAGATCCTGTACAATCTTTATCTGCCTGAAAGTGATCCATCCCAGTGATATGATACATATGTGACACAATAGTGTCAAACACCAACACAGCTGTTTTTTTGTTTTATAAATGCTGTACCTTTGATATACCTGATTTTAATAGAACTAATAAAAGTTATGTTTTAGTGCGCTATGGGCCTAACCCTGTTCAGGGAACACGTATCCTATACAAATCCCCCGAGTACTCTATTAAGTATTTGGTAACAGGTCCGCCACTTTGTGCCTGTACCGAGGATCTAGTAGCGTGGCCACCCAGTACAGGTCATTCCCCTTGAGTATTCTTATACGGGGGTCCCTCAACAGACTGAACAGCATGAAAGAGGCCATCTGTACAAATTCGGATGCAGACGAACTATCCATCTCCTCTTGCTCTTCCTCACTGACGTCACGTAAGTCCTCTTCCTCCCCCCAGCCACGAACAATACCACGGGAACGTGGAGCAGCACAAGCCCCCTGCGACGGCTGCTGCGGTTGTTCTTCTGCCGCCGCCTCTTCCTCCTCCACATAAACACCTTCCTCATCATCCTCCGAGTCTGACTCCTCTTCTTCCCCACACGACTCTTCTTCCTCTTCCTCCTCCCCCCTCTTTGCTGCCGCAGGTGTTGAGGAAACATCTGGGTCTGATGAAAATCGCTCCCACGAATCTTCCTGCCGTAACTGTTCCTCTTCACGCTCCTCCACAGTTTGATCCACCACTCTACGCACAGCACGCTCCAGGAAGTAAGCGTAGGGGATCAAGTCGCTGGTGGTGCCTTCAGCGCGACTCACCAGATTGGTCACCTCCTCAAACGGCCGCATGAGCCTGCATGCATTTCGCATTAGTGTCCAGTTTGGTGGCCAGAACATCTCCATCTTCCCAGATTGTGTCCTTCTACTGTAATTGTACAGGTACTGCGTGACGGCTTTCTCCAGTTCTAGCAGGTGAGAGAACATGAGCAGGGTCGAATTCCAGCGAGTCGGGCTATCGCATATCAAGCGTCTCACCGGCAAGTTGTTTCTCTGCTGAATGTCCGCAAAGCGTGCCATGGCCGTGTAAGACCACCTGAAATGCCAACACAACTTCCTGGCCTGCTTCAGGACGTCCTCTAAGCCTGGGTACTTTGACACAAATCTTTGAATGACCAGATTCAGCACATGTGCCATGCAGGGTACATGTGTCAGCTTTCCCAAATTCAAAGCGGAAAGGAGATTGCTGCCGCTGTCACACACCACGTTGCCGATATCCAGCTGGTGCGGGGTCAGCCATTGCTCCACCTCTTTGTTAAGAGCAGCCAGGAGAGCTGGTCCAGTGTTACTCTCCGCTCTGAGGCAAGACATGTCTAAGATGCCGTGACACCGTCGTACCTGGCATGTAGCGTAGGCTCTGGGGAGATGGGACTGTGTAGCTGGAGAGGAGGAGATGGCAGCACCAATAGAGTTGAACTGCCACTCAGCCGAGGATGAGGAGGATGAGAGCGAAGAGGATGTAGCAGGAGGAGAAGGAGAGGAGGTGGCAGGAGGCCTGCCTGCAAGCTGTGGAGGTGTCACAAGTTGGTCCACTGCGCAGCCATGTACTCCCTGCTTGCCACCGTTCACCAGGTTGACCCAATGGGCTGTGTACGTAATGTAGCGGCCCTGCCCGTGCTTGGCACACCAGGCATCCGTGGTCAGGTAGACCCTTGACCCAACGCTCTTCGTCAGAGATGACACCACTTGCCTCTCAACTTCACGGTACAGTTTGGGTATGGCCTTTTTAGAAAAATAATTGCGGCCTGGTATCTTCCACTGTGGTGTCCCAATGGCCACAAATTTACGGAAAGCCTCAGAGTCCACCAGCTTGTATGGTAATAGATGGCGAGCTAATAGTTCCACCACGCCAGCTGTCAGACGCCGGGCAAGAGGGTGACTGGCAGAAATTGGCTTCTTCCACTCAAAGACTTCCTTCACGGACACCTGGCTGCTGTGGGCAGAGGAGCAGGAACTGCTCAAGGGCAGAGGCGGAGTGGAGGAGGGTGGCTGTGAAGGTGCAAGGGAGAAAGCGGCTGAAGATGCTGCACCTGAAGGAGGAAGAGGAGGCGGAGGGTGGCGTGTCTTTTGGGTGCTGCTTTTCCTCAGGTGTTCTTCCCATTGCTGTTTGTGCCTTTTCTCCAGGTGTCTTCGTAAGGCACTTGTCCCTACGTGAGTGTTGGCCTTTCCACGGCTCAATCTTTGGAGGCAGAGACAACAGATGGCTTTGCTCCGATCTGAGGCACACACATTACAACATTTCCAAACCGCTGAGCTCCCCTGGGGTGATGGCACTATGGTGGCATCAGCAGCTGACGTTGAAGGGCATGTTGGATGGCTGTCCATAGCTGGCGATACATGGCGCCAGACACTGCCACCAGCTGTTTCTGAGGACGAGCTCCCTTTGCTTCTTTCAGGGACTCGTCTCCTACTCCCCCTCTGAACTGTCCCCCTGGTCATCTCCTCTATTGGGAACATACGTGGCATCTGTATAATAGTCATCATAATCATCCTGCCCAGCTTCGCTTTCCTCAGACACCTCCAAAACTGCACCAACACCAGGTACCTCATCATCCCCCTCCTCACACGCTACATCCATAGTATCGCCACCTAACTCAGACGTATAAGGTGGTGTAACTTGCTTAGCACCTTCATCTTGTTGTAGCAGTATTGGCTGTGAATCAGTGATTTCCACACCAAATAACTCCTGCGAAGTGTCAAATGCAGCGGATGTGGTGCTTGTAGTAGCGCTGGTGGCTGCGGGAGATGAGGTGTTCTGTGTTAAATAGTCAACCAAGTCCTGACAATCTTGGGAAGTGATGGGACGTGCCTTCTTCTGAGCACTGTACTTTGGCCCAGGGCCGCACGAAATCACATCAACACGACCTCGCACAGATCTGCCAGGTGGCCTTTGTGAAGTTTATGTTAATATAGATATACTTAGCTGTAGATTCCTCCTTTGTATTACAAGACAGGTTCTCTTAAGTTTCTGCTATAATAGGAAAATAGACAGAAATTGCTTCTCTCTCTAGCAGCAGCTCAGAGCAATAGAAACTAGATAAGGGGGTCTAATGATTTCAAAGTTTAATTTTCTCCCTCTATCATAACAAATCAGCTGACTGAAACCAGATAATAAAGGACTTAGGACATGTCAGATAGATATGTATGTTTCTGCAGTGTTTAGCAAAATTATTAGCTGACAGGTATGAAAGTCAGAAATAGGAACCCATCACGTCATATTGTAATTATTAACTTAATGACATAATGCTTTATGTGACTATAATGCTATAAAAACTTGAAGTCTTTCATTATTAAACAAAGAAGATCTGGTTTGCAAACATGTAGCTGGTGTCCGTGTGATCTTCTTCCTAAGGGCCTAAAATTCGGAGTCCGTTAGCCAACGTATGAGTAGAGGTGTTTGGCCTCACTTTAAATTTATATTACAGGTCTTAGACTTTACAATTTGGCCCAGCGAACAGGGACCGAGCAGATAATATTCACCTAGGATCGTCTGAGGTGTGAGATAGCAGGACAACAGTTGCCTAGTGGAGGATCTGTCAACTTGGTAAGAACCGCTTGACTTAGCTCCTATATATCTTTGTCTCCTCTCTCTCACAGCCTCTTGTGGTCTGGGTGAGTATTAATGCCTCGCAAAAACTGAACCTTGGCTACTTGGATGTATTTGTCTTGTCTGTGGTGCTTGTTTTTTAATGTAATCTAACATTGTATTTGGGGTTTATTAACGGTCATTCTGAAAATGCATGTGTAATACCTTACAGTGCAGTGTTGATGTAATTTGTAGCTGTAACTTTGTTGTTTATGCATGTCTTTTCAAAAAAGGTTGTAAAGTGTTATAAATAGATCATAGACAGGTTGCTGCGGTTTAGCTTTGTTGATTTAATCAGTGGCTGTATTGAGGTGGCATTAGGAAGTGGTTTTTACGCAAATTCTAGACCATAATATATGTCAATAATATAAGACTGTGTATAAACGCTGCGTAGCAGTGTTTCACTCGTCACGTCTGCCAAAGCTTTCTGTTTCAGTTCAGTCTATATTAGTTAATAATTAACAGGCCTCTGCTGCTAGAGAGAATATATCTCTCATTAACCGGCCTGAGATAAGAGGTAAACCTACAGGTCAAAGGGCCCCTGGTTTGTAAGTTTTCCTCGCTGTGTAAAAGCTTCGTTGCTAACACAGAAATTAACTCTTTGTAGACTGAACTAGCAGATAGCTTAGGAACATATTGCAGCATCATATCTTCTGGTCTAAATATATTGCAGGTAGAGGGCTAGGAACGTTGTGTTTATAGGCATTTGAGAAATTACGTTTGCTAGATAGAATAAGGGTGTCTGATAAAAAGGTGTCTAGAGGTTTTATCTCATGTATTTGTAGTAAGTGGTTGGCCAACCCGTGATACAAAGTGCACTTTTTAAAGTAGTAAGTGTGTAAGCTAAAGATGGGAAATAATGTATCTACCCCTCTTGGCTCGAATCAAGCAGGTCTTGATCCTAAACCTCCTGGTAAGACAGCAGTTGAGTGGATGACAGACACCCATGGTACGTGGGCTACAGCCCCGTTTAAAAGTATTTGCAAGAAAACTAAAATGCCAGATGGTGGAAGATTAGATTATGACTTTTGGAAGGATTTTATAGCCAGGCATCAGAAGTGGCTAGAAAGGAAACAGCTAATTACTCAGATTAAATTGTGGATGACAGAATCTCAGAAAAAGCCAGAACAGGTTGTAGAATGTTTCTATGTATAGGTATGCCCCTAGGAGGCGACTGCCTGCTGGGTGGCCAGATGAAAGCATCAAGGTGTAAGGTGTTGGAGCTGGAGCAGCTATGTCTAGGGGTGCAACAACATCTGCTGGTAGTGCAGCCTTGAAAAGGGAAGGTTTGAAAAGGAGCAAAGACTGTCTATAGAGAGGCAATACGGCAGCAAGTATCATATTTGTTGAAGCAATAAGCATTTAAAGGAAGAGACAAATAGAGGAATATAGTACAGTGACTAAGCAGCATAGAGGATTGTTGGTGAATATACATAAATACAAGTGTTAAAGCATCACCTGCACATCAGAAGTGGTATTACATTTACATTTCAGTTTGCTATGTTATCATCTCTAGCAAAAAAAAAGTTAACAAGGTTTCAATACTGTCTGCCATGTGTAACATTTCTTAGTCACTGCATTCCACTAGGAGCAAACCGTCTAACAGCAGACAGGAGGGTATCCAATTTTAAAAATTACCCAATGCCAACATCTGTCAGGAAGTTAAGGACATTTCTGGGTTTAATAAGTTACTGCAGGGATTGGATTCCCAATGCATCCCAGCTGATGACACCTTTGTATGAGAGTGTCTCCAGGGAACCATTTGTAATCACTGAACCAGGCAAAGCATCTTTTTGAGGCCTTAAAACAAGCCATAGTCACAGCACCAGTGTTGGGGCTGCCTGACTACAAGAAAGAATTTTTCCTTTTCTGCCATGAGAGCAAAGGACATGCAACAGGAGTACTCACTCAAATGCATGGCTTCAAGCAGAGGCCTGTGGCCTATTTTTCAGCCAAACTTGATCCAGTGATTCAGGGGTCCCCTGGATGTGTCAGGAGTGTAGCAGCTTGTGCCCTCATGCTTACTAAGTCGGCTGACTTAGTACTAGGACATACTCTCCATCTGTTAACACCCCACAGTGTACTTGAAATCCTAAACAGGGTACAGACTAAACATTTGTCAATGGCAAGGTTAACAAAATATGAGGTTGCATTGCTTACACCAGAAAACCTAAAATTAAAAAGATGTAACACCCTAAATCCAGCTACACTCTTACCAAATGAGGAAACTGAACTGATAGAGGAACATGATTGTCTGGAGTTAATAGACATGGAAACTATCCAAACCTCTAATATCCAAGATACACCTTTGCAAAATCCAGATTTTGAATTCTTTGTTGATGGTTCTAGGTACTACACTGAGGATGGTAAGCCACACACTGGTTATGCTGTTGTAACACTGGAGGAAACAGTGGTGCAAAAATCTTTACCTCCAAAGAAATCTGCACAGGAGGCAGAACTTCATGCTCTCATTGAAGCCTGTACTCTGGCCACAGGTAAGACTGCCAATGTCTTTACAGATAGCAGGTATGGATTTTCCATATCACACGACTACTGTCCGATTTGGAGGTCCCGGAACTTTATGACGGCTGCAGGTAAACCAATTAAAAATGCTGATCTAGTAAGTAACTTGTTTGAGGCTCTCCAGTTACCATCCAGGGTAGCCATATTAAAAGTACAAGCACACACAAAAGAGCAGTCAAAGGAAGCTAAAGGTAATCGAAGAGCAGACGCCGCTGCCAAAGCCGCAGCTCTCACCTCCCTGTCGGAAGTTGCACTGTTCAATATCTCAGAGATTCCACCTGTACCAGTGGATGTGGAGATGCTGAAAACTCTACAAAGACAAGAAGCTACCAGTCACAAAGCTGCATGGAGTAGTAAGGGGGCACAGCAAGCAGAAGATGGAGTGTGGAGGGCAGGATCTTTGTTTGGTCTTCCTAGATCTCTATACCCAATGATGGCTGCTCTAACACATGGTCCAACTCACATGGGTAAGAATAATATGGTTGCTCTGGTAGGTAAATACTGGATAGCACCTGGGTTCAGCTCCGTTGCTGCCTGAGTCACAGCAAATTGTGAGATCTGCATGCGACATAATATTGGACAAGTAGTGAAGGTAAGGCAAAGGCATATGCCTAGGCCAGAGTACCTGTTGCAAAAGTTACAAATTGACCTCATATAGCTACCAAATGTGGGAGGGTATGAGTTTGCCCTGCTTTGTGTTGATGTCTTTTCAGGATTGGCCTGAGTGTTGGCCAGTAATCAAAGCAAATGCTAAAACATGAAAAAGCAAAAACAAAGCCCTAACAGAGGTAATATGCAGATATTCACTGCCGGAGGTAATTGTCAGTGAACAAGGTTCTCATTTCACAGGACAGGTGGTACAGGAAATAATGCAGGCTATGGGTATCACACAGGCTTTCTATACTCCTTATCATTCACAAAGTAGTGGGAAAGTAGAAAGATTAAACAGTACCATTAAAACTAAGTTAGGTAAAATGTGTGAGGATACAGGGAAACCATGGCCAGAATGTTTGCCTGTTGTCTTGTACAGCATTAGAACCACTCCAATGAGCCACAGACTTGGATTAAGCCCCTATGAAATTCTGTTTGGGCAGGTACCACGCACCAAAATATATCTACCTCAGCAGTTGCAGTCATTTCATTCCAATTTAGCAGAATATGTCATTACCATACAGAACCATTTAGCTGAGACTCATAAAAATTATTTCTCCTTGTGACAGCTACTTCAGTAAAACTTGAGGAATTCATTAACTGGACTCACGTCAGTCATTGTAAGAAAGTGACCAAAGACAACAATGGTTAAAACTGATAGGCTTACACATTGTGTTGTTTGTGTATTTTGTCAATGTATTTCAGGTTCAAGACTTGTTCTGGGAAGAACCATACCTGTATATGACGTTGCAAAGGAGAGTGGCATTAGCTGAGAATAAAACAAAATGTTGGGTATGTGGTATGAGGCCAAAGGATTCAAAGGGGTTGCCACTAATAGCCATCCCCATAACAAATGAAGCATTAAGTAAAGAGGACATTTTAGGACAAAACCATACTGCAGATAGAGCCAGAGCTGTCTGGAGAACCCCTGTGTTAAAACCAATGCCTAATTCAAAGCCCACAATATGCATGGATATAGAAAATCCCTGAGACACCTCTAGTATCCCTAGGTAGACTGCCCAAATCATATTGCAATAACGCCACATATAACTTTACTATGCTCTGGAAAAATGTAAGTATAAATGATATAGGTACTGATGCATGGTCCCTAGGAATAGCCTTACTTATGCTCCTAGGGGGTAATACTGGTTATATGAATTTTCCCTCAGATCAAGGTATTAATAAAACTTTATGTAATTTTACTCATCTAGATGCTATCCGGATCCCAGAGTGTGCAAACTTATTAGGAATAGAGCTTGCTATGATAGGAGCAGGAGCACATGTTAATGTATCAAAAGAGATGTTTTCACGAGGTATAATCTCATTGCAACCACCCTATTACTTCGTGTGTGGACGATGGGCTTATGCCTGGCTGCCAAGAGGTAGCTATGGTCAATGTACTGTAGCCACCTTAGCTCCAGGAGTAGCTGTTGTAGAAGAAAAAGCTATAACTGCAAAGAAATATTTATTGCCCCATCACAATCTATATAAAAGGAGTCTGTTTACCGCCAATGATTATGCATGGGCCTTTTTCCCTACATGGACAGGTTGGGGGATGCAAATGATGATAAGATTAAATAACTACTCTGGACTAATTGACAATATGTTTAATGAGACCATTGCAGCGGTCACTGCTAACACAGTTGAAATAGCCTAAGTACGCAAGTTGGCGCTACAAGAAAATTGGCCTTAGATTATATATTAGCGGCCCAGGGGGGGATGTGCATGGTGGTCCAGGATGATTGCTGTACGTGGATTGACGACAGTGGTGACATTGTCCTCAACCACTTACAAAAAGTAAAAGAGTTGCAAAACACCGCTAGGGAAATAGGCAATGAGGGATGGAATCCTTTTAAAGGTACAAATATAGGGAATTTATTTGGTTCAATTGGAGGGTTCTTTAAACAAATAGTTGCCTATCTGGTGATGTTCCTGCTCACAGTTCTGATGTTTTACCTTTGCTATAGATTCATTATGTGTTTCATTAGCAGGTGCACTCGCACATCTGAAGCTCACATCTACTTAGTTCAACGAAGAAGCTCCTATGATGAAATATCTACCCAGGAGTATGAAAATTGCGCAACATCGTCGGTCTAACTATTAGATCCTGTGCCTGAAGGCCAATTGGCTATCAGGGTTGGTACGCTTGTCACTGTTGCGCTTAACGTGCGGTGACCGTGCCTTGAACGCGCTTGTCACTGTTGCGCTTATCGTGTGGTGGCCGCGTTTAGCTATAGTGTAGTCAGAAGTTTATGTTAGAAAGCTTTATTTTAAATTGCTTCTGTAAAATTCTTGTTGTTGATTGTTGTTATAATTGATTTATTAATTTATGTGGCCATCACATGGCCAAAAGGGGGGAAATGTGAGGTTTATGTTAATATAGATATACTTAGCTGTAGATTCCTCCTTTGTATTACAAGACAGGTTCTCTTAAGTTTCTGCTATAATAGGAAAATAGACAGAAATTGCTTCTCTCTCTAGCAGCAGCTCAGAGCAATAGAAACTAGATAAGGGGGTCTAATGATTTCAAAGTTTAATTTTCTCCCTCTATCATAACAAATCAGCTGACTGAAACCAGATAATAAAGGACTTAGGACATGTCAGATAGATATGTATGTTTCTGCAGTGTTTAGCAAAATTATTAGCTGACAGGTATGAAAGTCAGAAATAGGAACCCATCACGCCATATTGTAATTATTAACTTAATGACATAATGCTTTATGTGACTATAATGCTATAAAAACTTGAAGTCTTTCATTATTAAACAAAGAAGATCTGGTTTGCAAACATGTAGCTGGTGTCCGTGTGATCTTCTTCCTAAGGGCCTAAAATTCGGAGTCCGTTAGCCAACGTATGAGTAGAGGTGTTTGGCCTCACTTTAAATTTATATTACAGGTCTTAGACTTTACACCTTCCTCTGGGTCTGCCTCTACAGTGGCTTGCAAAAGTATTCGGCCCCCTTGAAGTTTTCCACATTTTGTCATATTACTGACACAAACATGAATCAATTTTATTGGAATTCCACATGAAAGACCAATACAAAGTGGTGTACACGTGAGAAGTGGAACGAAAATCATACGATTCCAAACATTTTTTACAAATAAATAACTGCAAAGTGGGGTGTGCGTAATTATTCGGCCCCCCTGAGTCAATACTTTGTAGAACCACCTTTTGCTGCAATTAAAGCTGCCAGTCTTTTAGGGTATGTCTCTACCAGCTTTGCACATCTAGAGACTGAAATCCTTGCCCATTCTTCTTTGCAAAACAGCTCCACCTCAGTCAGATTAGATGGATAGCGTTTGTGAACAGCAGTTTTCAGATCTTGCCACCGATTCTCGATTGGATTTAGTTCTGGACTTTGACTGGGCCATTCTAACACATGGATATGTTTTATTTTAAACCATTCCATTGTTGCCCTGGCTTTATGTTTAGGGTTGTTGTCCTGATGGAAGGTGAACCTCCGCCCCAGTCTCAAGTCTTTTGCAAACTCCAAGAGGTTTTCTTCCAAGATTGCCCTGTATTTGGCTCCATCCATCTTCCCATCAACTCTGACCAGCTTCCCTGTCCCTGCTGAAGAGAAGCACCCCCAGAGCATGATGCTGCCACCACCATATTTGACAGTGGAGATGGTGCGTTCTGAGTGATGTGCAATGTTAGTTTTCCACCACACATAGCTTTTTGCATTTTGGCCAAAACGTTCTATTTTGGTTTCATCTGACCAAAGCACCTTCTTCCACATGTTTGCTGTGTCCCCCACATGGCTTGTGGCAAACTGAAAATGGGACTTCTTATGCTTTTCTGTTAACAGTGGCTTTCTTCTTGCCACTCTTCCATAAAGGCCAACTTTGTGCAGTGCACGACTAATAGTTGTCCTATGGACAGATTCCCCCACCTGAGCTGTAGATCTCTGCAGCTCGTCCAGAGTCACCATGGGCCTCTTGACTGCATTTTTGATCAGCGCTCTCCTTGTTCGGCCTGTGAGTTTAGGTGGCCAGCCTTGTCTTGGTAGGTTTACAGTTGTGCCATACTCTTTCCATTTCTGAATGATCGCTTGAACAGTGCTCCGTGGGATGTTCAAGGCTTTGGAAATCTTTTTGTAGCCTAAGCCTGCTTTAAATTTCTCAATAACTTTATCCCTGACCTGTCTGGAGTGTTCTTTGGACTTCATGGTGTTGTTGCTCCTAAGATTCTCTTAGACAACCTCTGAGGATGTCACAGAGCAGCTGTATTTGTACTGACATTAGATTACACACAGGTGCACTACATTTAGTCATTAGCACTCATCAGGCAATGTCTATGGGCAACTGACTGCACTCAGACCAAAGGGGGCCGAATAATTACGCACATCCCACTTTGCAGTTATTTATTTTTTAAAAATGTTTGGAATCATGTATGATTTTCGTTCCACTTCTCACGTGTACACCACTTTGTATTGGTCTTTCACGTGGAATTCCAATAAAATTGATTCATGTTTGTGGCAGTAATATGACAAAATGTAGAAAACTTCAAGGGAGCCGAATACTTTTGAAAGCCACTGTACCTCTTCCTCTACCTGTTGTGTCCGTATCAGGGGGGATGAAGTGAAAGTTATGCACTGATATGACTAATACAATGTGCAGTCACACAGGTGCAGCAGTTAACAGGTATGCACAGAGTGGTATATCACACTGCGTGCACTTACGTAGTTAGGTGGGTTCACTGAACACAACAGTCAGGTATATTCTGTGATGAGGTGGTTTCACTGAACACAACAGCTAGGTATATGCTGTGATGAGGTGGTTTTACTGAACACAACAGTCAGGTATATGCTGTGATGAGGTGGTTTCACTGAACACAACAGCTAGGTATATGCTGTGAAGAGGTGGTTTCACTGAACACAACAGTCAGGTATATGCTGTGATGAGGTGCTTTCACTGAACACAACAGCTAGGTATATGCTGTGATGAGGTGGTTTCACTGAACACAACAGTCAGGTATATGATGTGATGAGGTGGATTCACTGAACACAACAGCTAGGTATATGCTGTGAAGAGGTGGTTTCACTGAACACAACAGTCCGGTATATGCTGTGATGAGGTGGGTTTACTGAACACAACAGTTAGGTCTATTCTGTGATGAGGTGGTTTCACTGAACACAACAGTCAGGTATATGCTGTGATGAGGTTGGTTCACTGAACACAACAGTCAGGTATATGCTGTGAAGAGGTGGTTTCACTGAACACAACAGTCAGGTATATGCTGTGATGAGGTGGGTTCACTGAACACAACAGTTAGGTAAAGGTATATGCTGTGATGATTTGGGATCACTGAACACAACAGCTAGGTATATGCTGTGATGAGGTGGGTTCACTGAACACAACAGTTAGGTAAAGGTATATGCTGTGATGAGGTGCTTTCACTGAACACAACAGTCAGGTATATGCTGTGAAGAGGTGGGTTCACTGAACACAACAGTTAGGTAAAGGTATATGCTGTGATGAGGTGGGTTCACTGAACACAAGTTAGGTAAAGGTATATGCTGTGATGAGGTGGGTTCCCTGAACACAACAGTTAGGTAAAGGTATATGCTGTGATGAGGTGCTTTCACAGAACACAACAGCTAGGTATATGCTGTGATGGTGGTTTCACTGAACACAACAGTCAGGTATATGCTGTGATGAGGTGGGTTCACTGAACACAACAGTTAGGTCTATGCTGTGATGAGGTGGTTTCACTGAACACAACAGCTAGGTATATGCTGTGAAGAGGTGGTTTAACTGAACACAACAGTCAGGTATATGCTGTGATGAGGTGGTTTCACTGAACCCAATAGCTAGGTATATGCTGTGAAGAGGTGGTTTCACTGAACACAACAGTCAGGTATATGCTGTGATGAGGTGGGTTCACTGAACACAACAGTTAGGTAAAGGTATATGCTGTGATGATGAGGTGGGTCCACTGAACACAACAGCTAGGTAGGTATATATATATATCTATATATATATAAAATCGTGTGTGTGTGTGTGTGCCGCGATCACGCGAAAACGGCTTGAGCGATTTGAAACTTGGTACACAGATCCCTTACTACCTGGGATGATATGTTCTGGGGGTCTCCCGTCCCTCCTGCACACCTGGGCGGAGCTACAAACAGCAAATCAGATTCCACCCATTCAAGTCAATGGAAAAAATGTAAAAGGCTGCCATTCT